>NC_137019.1:33552064-33609564 GCF_032717465.1 Coenobita brevimanus
TAGCATTTATAAATTCACTGCGTGAACAAGAAGTGCATGAGAACATTGTAAAACTTCGAAAACGTATGTTAACAGGGAACTGCTAGTTAAATTACGTAAGGGCTCGGAAAAAATTAAGATTGAGAAAGGCGTGCGTCAGGAAGATACGATTTCACCAACATTATTTACAGCATGCTTAGAAAATATTTTCAGAAAGCTAGACTGGGAAAACAAAGGAGTGAACATAGATGGAGAAAAGCTAAGCCATTTAAAATTTGCAGATGACATTGTCCTAATCTCATAAATAGCAGTGACATCGCAACAAATGTTAAATAACCTGAACAGTGAAAGTCTCAAAGTAGGGCTAAAGATGAACCGGAGTAAAACTAATGTTTAATCCACAGACACCACAGAGCGTCACCAGAATAAGCGAAGAAATTCTTGAAGAAGACGAGGAGTACAATTACTTGGGGCAAAGGCAAATACTAAAATTAACGAACGCCCATGAAAGCGAAATAGAAAGACACATTACAATTGGATGGACAGCTTTCGGTAAACATAGAGATATTATGAAAAGTAGCTTGCCAGTTTGTATAAAACGAAAAGTATACAGGGTGATTCAGCAAAGAGTACATTAAATTGGATGACAAACTCCTTGGGTAATTCTGAACCACAATGTCTCTATGGTAAAATGTCAGATTCTGCATAATTTGCATGTCACAACACGTTTGATATGTTGTATCAATGATGATGAAAGTTGAAGTGAAACAGATCTCTACAGTGTCCCCCTCTCTATTACATGCAAAAGGAGATGTTCAAATTGGCCCCCATGTGTCTCTAAGAATGCCTGTTCGCATCGTACAGTACAATTGATCGTCTGACGCGTTCCAAAATGTCTGGACTGTGTTTCATGTGCTTGCACCTGTCACGGACACGTGGTCATAATTCCTCTCTTGTTTGAACCTCTGTATCATACACCAACGTCTTTGACCCCATAGGTGGAGGTCCAAAGGGGGGAGCGTGGTAGCCAGAAAATGGGGGCAGCACTCCCTATCCACCTGTTGGGATAAACAGTATCCAGTTATTCGTTTGGTGCTTGGGTATAATGGGCAGGTGTACCATCATGCATGAACCACATGCGACGCTTTACCCCCAGTGGCACATCCGCAAGTAACACTAGCAGAGTCTCCTCGAGGAAGTGCCTGTAGACGTCTCCTGCCAACTGCTGTGGTAGCAGATAAGGGCCAGTATTGTAATATCCAGTAATGTCAGCCTATACGTTTATGGAAAACTACAACTGGTGTCCTCTACATACTGTTGTAAGAGTGTTACCGTCCGCCCATGTATGTGTGTTGTGTGTGTTAACGGTACCATCTCTTGTGAATGTTACCTCACCTGTGAATAAAACAATACTGGTGAGCTGAGAATCAACAGCATGCTGTCATTAACGCGACTGACAGAATTTGATTAGTCGAGGATAATCGTCAGGCTCCAAACCTTGAACCTTCTGGTGATGATATGGGTCAAGGAGGTTTGTGTGGAAACACCTCCAGACATATGACTGTAGCACATGCAATACAGCTACAACTGCTGGATTTTCCCGTACCAGGTTCAGGATTTTCTCGTCTTTCAGGTCCTTGTGTCGGTTATGGTATCTGCTGTAAATCGACGGGCAGATCCCATTTCCCTCAGCCTTTGATGAACAGGGATGAATGTTCGGGGGTTTTGCTGCCTTCCGTGTGGATGCCGTTTTTCATACAGTTATGCAGCCTGTGCATCATTTCCGCCTGCTGACCCTAATACAAGGTGTACACCAGGATATTCAGCATCTGTGTACTACTCCATGGTGAAGTGCACTCCGATACGGCGACCGACCGTGACCTACAGGTGTAAGATAACAGATAGTGGTAGATACAGTTAAGAGGTTACTATGTTAGTCAATACCATATTACTTTTAGCGTCAGTACATACTAACGTTACATGTAAGCAACAGCTGATTATTCAAACTGCATAATCCAAAGATTTATCAATGAAAGCAGTAAATACCTGTAGTGCGACGTATCCTCTTAAACTGTAGACAGACATATGTATCCGGCCTGGGATGCGATGTTGTGGGGTGCACACCAGCCAGTCCACATTATCTCCCCTTCATCACCCCATCCCCACACTTTCCCTCACCCACCCTATCCCCACCATACCTGCTTTTACCTCAATCGGTCGTACACTGTTTGTTACATTGCAGCTGTGTAGTTCGTCTATATCACGCTGTACTGTTGTACATAAGACAAGTGTGATAAAAAATCACAAAAACCTCTGCGGTTTTCACTTCAGTTTTCACCCTCACTGATACCTCTTAACTGTATTGTAACAGGTAAACTATGCAGAACTGGACATTATATCATAGAAACATTGTTGTTTAGAATGACCTAACGAGGTCTTCCTCCAGTTCCATGTAAGCTTTGCTGAATCACCCTGTTAACGAATGTATAATTCCAGCTATGACTTATGGTTGTCAGGCCTGGAAACTGGCAAAATCGATGGAAAATAAATTATCCCGTTCTCAGGGAACAATGGAAAGGTCAATGTTGGGAATATATTTAAGAGACAGGAAAAGATCAACTGGGGTGAGAAAGCAGACTAAAGTCAAAGATATTATAGAAGTTATAAAAGAACAGAAATGGAAGTGGGCAGGCCATGTAGCAAAAATAGGGGATAACCGATGGAGCAAGAGACTGACTGACTAGACACCAAGAGATTGTAGGTTTAGCAGAAAGAGGTCAGACAGGAGGTGGAGAGATGACATTGAGAAATCTGCAGGGAAAACGCGGCAGAGATTGGCTGAGTCAAGGAACTCGTGGAGAAGGTTAGGAGAGGCCTTTGTTCAACAGTGGATTTGTAATGCCTGATAATATATATATATATATATATATATATATATATATATATATATATATATATCTATATATATATATATATCTATCTATCTCTCTATCTATCTATCTATCTATCTATATATATATATATATATATATATATATATATATATATATCTATCTATCTATCTATCTATCTATCTATATATATATATATATATATATTTATATATATATATATATTGCCAGACGCCTCAATCCCATTTGGGGTGGCCACAAACAAAACGCCTCCACGTCGCCCTGTCCCCCGCCATTTCACTGCCCACCTCCCAACTCACCTCCCCCCCTCCCTCAAATACCTCTCCCCCTCCCTCATATACCTCTCCACCCCATCCCTCCATCTCATCCTCGGCCTCCCCCTCCCTCTTCCCTCCTCCACCTCACTCACATACACTCTCTTCGTCAGTCTTTCACCCTCCATCCTCTCCACATGGCCAAACCACCTCAGTGTGTTCCTCATAACGCTCCCAGTCACATCCACATCCACACCACAACGCTCCTTTATATCCTCATTCGTCAGCCTGTCTCTCCATGTGACTCCACAGGCTCCTCTTAAATAACTCATTTCCACTGCTCTCACTCTTGACTTGTGTCCTTCCAACAATGTCCAAGCTTCACTTCCATACGTTAGAGTTGGTATCACAATACTGTCATGTAGTAACTTTTTCACTTCCATGCTCACTTCCCTGTTTCTTATCACTGCTTTCAAAGAACCAGCAACCTTTCTTCCCTGCTGTACATTTTCAAGCACTTCACCCCCCAGACCTCCATCCTTACTCATCACACTACCCAAGTACTTAAACGTACTCACATTTTCCAATTCCACACCATCCAATCTCGCTGTACATTCACTGACTTCACCTCTTTCAAAGACCATCACTTTACTCATCCCTACATTCACCTTTAGATTCCGTTTCTTACACACTCTCCCAGACTCATCCACCAAGCCTTGCAGCTCCCCTTCCTCTTCACTCAACAACACAGTATCATCTGCAAAGAACAGTACAGGGAGTTTCAAAACACTATCCTCTCTTATCAGGGTCACTCCAACATCCACTACCCTACCTTGTACCTCTTTTATTACCCCATCCATGTACAGATTGACGAACCATGGAGACATGACACATCCTTGTTTCAACCCAACCTTCAAAGAGAAATATTCACTTAGTTCACCATCCACACGCACAGCAGCCCTAGCACCATCATACATACTCTTCACAGCATTCAACAACTTCCCATCTACTCCATGTATTCTTAATATTTTCCACAATCCTTGTCTATCCACCCTGTCATATGCTTTCTCCAAATCCATGAAAGCCGCATACAACTTCTTTCCTTTCTCTAGAAACTTTTCCACTAAAGATCTAAGAATGACTATCTGATCTACACAACCTCTTCCCTTCCTAAAGCCTCCCTGTTCTTCTCCAACTAATTCCTCTGTTCTTTCTCTAACTCTGTCAATCAGTATCCTACCATACACTTTTCCTATTATACTAAGAAGACAAATGCCCCTATCATTACCAGACACTTCTTTTTCCCCTTTTCCTTTGTACAAGGGAATAATTATACCTGACTTCCAATCATCCCGGACTCTACCTTCCTCCCAGGTCAATTTACACATCTTCCACATCCTTTCTACTACAATCTCTCCCCCATGCTTCAGCATTTTACCACACACTCCATCAATTCCTGGGGCTTTCCCCAATTTAACTTTCTTCATTGCTTCCACTACTTCTCTCCTACTAATTTCTTCCTGTTTTCTCACCTTTCTCCTTCTCCCAGACATTCCCCAGCCACTTAACCTCGCATTACTTCCATCCTGTATGTTCAACAATTCCTTAAAGTGTTCTCTCCATCTGCTCACTTTTTCTCCCTTCTCCACTAGTAATCTACCATTTTTATCTTTCATTCCCCTGCTAACCTCACATCCACTCTGTCTTACTCTCTTCACCTCTTTCCAGAACATTTTCTTACAGTCCCTCCACTTTACACTCAAATTCCTTCCAAATTCCTCATCCACTCTTTTCTGACTCTCTCTTACTAATCTTTTCACCCCTCTCTTTCTTTCTATATATAACTCTCTCTTCCGCCTCTCAGCTTCTTCCACGCCCTTATTTCTCATCCATTCATTGTATGCTTTCTTCTTTTGTGACACAGCCTGTCTCACCTCTTCAGTCCACCATGCTGTTCCTTGTACCCCCCTTCCATCTTCTCTTCCTCCCACACACCACATCACATGCTGCACATATTTCTTCTGTAAATATCCTGCATACACCTTCCACGTCCCCCATCTGCTCCAATTCATATTTGCCCAATCGTTCCTCCACTTCTCTCTTATACTCTGCCTTTTTCTCATCCTTTCGTAACCTTTCCACTCTCCTTGCAACTACTCCTTCCTCTCGCCTTTCCCTTCTTCTGTTTCTCCATCTTACTTGGATCCTAATTCTGGCCAACACCAAGTAGAGTTGTAAAAACTTTCGGAGGCGTTCACCAAGCCACTTGCTACTTTGGCGGACACAAGGGGTGCTGTGGTTGAATCAGTGCTGCATACTAGTATGCTTGCACCCAATCGGCTTAAGAGGGGCCGATTACGCTTGGTTCACAGACTACACACACATCCAAAGCCACTACAGTCAGACTCACAAGCACTTTTTCCCCTACAGACAGTCTCTACCGGACAGCCTAAGCCACTAGGTAGAGATATAATGGCTGTATCGTCTCTGCTTCGGTAGGGATAGGCCGGTCCTGCAGTGGACCTGAACGGCTGGTGATGATGATGATATATATATATATATATATATATATATATATATATATATATATATATATATATATATATATACACAGGGTGTGTTCGTGTGTGTGTGTGTATGTGTGTGTGTGTGTGTGTGTGTAAGCTTCGAAACTTGCTAATGTCAACGATGTTTTGTGTTTTAAAAAAACCTGAAAACCTTTTTTGACTTTTCAATCCCATTTAGTTTTCACAAATAAACTGTTGTGTAAATGCGAGGACGTTTTCTGTAGTTTGTTCAGTTTATTATGGGTAGCCTAAATATTTCATATAAAAATTATTTCCCACAAGTTATTCTCCCTTAAAATCACACGTTTGAACACTTTAGGATGTTATATTGCATTTCTTGAGGTGTGTGAAAATTTTTTGGAATAGTATATTTCACAGGCAGAAAATTTTTTATAAAATTAATAAATACAGATCTTCTTTTGTGTAATAGGATACTTGCTGGCACAGTTTGGACAATAACAGAGGAAATAGTTTGATATTAACAGGCAGATTTCAGGAAAGGACGGTGTTGTGTACAGCAAATATTCATATGAAGATGTTAAGTTGAAAAGTTTCTAGAGAAGGGAAAGAAGTTGCATGCGGCGTTTATGGATTTGGAGAAAGCATATGACAGAGTGGATAGACATGGAATATGGAAAGTATTAAAAATATATGAAGTAAATGGGAGGCTGCTGAATACTGTAAAGAGTAAGTCTGAGGGGGCTAGAGCTGCAGTGCGTGTGTATAGTGAACTGAGTAAATATTTCTCCCAAAATGTTGAATTGAAGCAGGGATGTGTCATGCCTCCATGGATGTTCGGATTATATATGGAATAGAGTTTTAAATGAGATACAAGGTAGGCTGTAGGCGTTCCTGTTCTGTTGTTTCCGGATGGTACTCTATTGTTAAGTGAAGATGAAGGGGAACGGCAGGGCTTGGTGAATAAGTTGGGGAGAGTATGTAAGAAAATAAGTCTAAAGGTGAATGTATGGAAAAGTAAAGTTATGGTCTTAGAGAGAAATGCAGTCGCAGAATGGACAATGAGGCTGGATACTAAGGAAATGGAAAATGTGAATGCATTTTAAGTACTTGTGCAGTGTGATGAGTAAGCATGGAAGTTTAGAGGATGAAGTGCTTGAAAGGGTACAACACGGAAGAAAGGTTACTGGCTCATTGAAAGCACTGATAAGAAATAGGGAAGTTAGCACGATTGTAAAAAAAAAAAAAAAAAAAAAAAGTCGCTTCATGGTAGTATTGTCACACCACTCTAACGTATGGAAGTGAAGCTTGAACAGTTTTAAAAGGACACAAGTCAAAAGTATTGGCAATAAAATTTAGTTTTTTGTAAGAAGCATGTGGAGTTGCATGGAGAGACAGACTGACAAATGAGGATGTGTAGGAGCTATATGGTGTGCATGTGAATATGATAGAAAACGGTAGGAGAAGTACACTGAAGTGGTCTGGTCATGTGGAGAGGATGGGGAGCGAGTAACTAACGAGGAAAGTACAGTATATATGAGTGAAGTGGAGGGGGGAGGGTTAGGGGGAGACCAAGGATGAAGTGGAGGGATGATGTAAAGAGGTTTATGAGAGAGGGGGGAATAAGTTGCGGGGAGGGCAGCGAAAGGGAAGGAGACAGAACAACATGATGGCGATTTGTTTGTGGCCACCCCTTACGAGATTTATTCGGCTGGCTGTAGATAGGTAGAGATAGTAATTGTCATTAACTTATCCCTATTCAAACACAATTTAGACATTATTCATTCAATACTCAAAGGTAGCAATACTGATATTCAGACTAATTTTCTACTAGTAAAACTGAAATCATCACTTGACAATGTTTTCCAATTTGCAAGACCCAGGGTTCAGAATTACTTCAAAAACAAATGGATTATATAGTCAACCTGTATGCGTATGCTGGGGCATAGTAGAGAGCTTCTGCCATCTAAACTTTCAGTTATGTTCTAGATATGTTTCTTATATTTTTTTATGATAACAGAGAAGCTAGAATGTGAAAGACTAACCAGTAGCCAGTCTTTGAGTGTCATTTATGTAACAGTGGCTGAAAAATGGAAAGATCAAATAATCTGACATCCCAAAGGCTTTCGATCGAGTCTGGCATAAATCTTTAATTTCCAAACTGCCCTCTTACGATATATGCCCTCATCTACAGCTTCCTTTCTGGTCGTTCTATAGCCGCTGCTTTAGACGGCCATCGTTCTTTTCGTAGATGTATCATCAGTGGTGTTCCTCAGGGCTCTGTCCTATCACCAACTCTCTTCCTTTTATTCATCAATGATCTAAGCTGTACATCTAACCCTATCCACTCGTACGCTGATGATTCCACCCTTCACCTTTCCATTCGGTTCCCGCAAGGTCCATCCCAGCAGTTACTTCAACAAACAAGGGATGAGGCTATGGCACACCTAATGTCTGACTTGGCTCGTATCTCTGACTGAGGGAAAAATAATCTTGTTGTTTTTAATGGATCCAAGACTCAGTTTTTACACCTATCAACCCGACAAACTCTTCCACAGGAGTACCCACTAATGTTTAATAATATCCAACTCAATCCTGCATCATCCTTGAACATGCTTGGGGTTTCAGTCACTCGGGATTTATCTTGGAAAGATCATATTACATCTCTTCTAAAATCTGCTTCCAAGAGATTAGGCGTGCTAAGCTGACTCCGTACCTTCTTTACCCCTGCACAGTTGTTGACTCTATACAGGGGTTTTATTCTCCCCTGTGTAGAGTACAACTCTCACGTGTGGGGAAGCTCCCCATATACAGCTCTTCTCAATAGGGTGGAATCAAAGGCTTTTCATCTCATAAACTCTCCTCCTCTTACTGGCTCCCTTCAACCTCTGTCTCTTCGCTGCACTGCTGCCTCTTTATCTCTTTTCTATCGCTATTTACATGGTCACTGCTCTTCTGAACTGTCTGCTTGCATTCCTCCACCTCTACGTAGCACCCGTCTATCAACAAACTCTCATCCCTTTTCTGTCCAACGCTCTGATGCAGAAGTTAACCGCTACTCCCAGTCTTTCATTTATGCCACAGATCAACACTGGAACTGTCTCCCTCTGTTTGTATTTCCTACTTCCTATGATCTCCAGTCTTTCAAAAGCAGTGAGTCCAGGCATCTCGAAATGAACGGATCTTGAATTTGGCTCTCTATTGTAATTTTTTTTTCCTTTTGAAGGAACTGTTGTGTGGGCTTCTAGCCTTTGGTTCCTTCTTCCTCCCATAAAAAAAAAAAAATCCTGTTATTAATGCACGATTCACCAGACTGTACAGGATTCAAGAGGTCTGGAAGCAGGCCAGAGTCATATCTCTTGACAGACGAGAACTGGAAATCAAGGAAACTTTTTTTTAAAGCATAGCAAGGCCTTCCACATTCTTAACTGCAGGTGTGAAATCGTTGCTTGCCCTAACTACAATTACCCTCACGGTTGCAAAAAGGAAGCTCACATCCAATGCCAGTTTCCAAAGAAGAGAAAAAAGAGATAAAGACACTTAACTTCGGGATATTTCTGTCCGTACCAGGAAGACTCCTTTCATTAGCTCAGGAGCCTCCTCACCTTTAGACCTGATTTGTGTTACAACGGAGCCTACGAGCCATCTTTAACCTGTGGGCTTACAACAGCTAAAACAAGAAGCGGTGCCATGGCACAGCAAACCTTCTCCAGCAGTCATTTTAGTGCTGACGTATAAACAAAACATGATATCTAGTCAAAGATGTCACATATCAAATCTAGAGTAAATCGGGTGAAAATTGACGATTTTATGCCCATTTGAAACTTTAGCCTCAACCCACTTGACAATGACCCCCAACCACTAACTGCGGGGTGACCGCCCTGATGAAATGAAGCATGTTATAGGATGCAGATTTGAAAGATGCACCTTGAGGTGTTGGTTTCATGTCGATATGGGGAAGTTGAAAGGAGTTATGGCCCAAAACTTTTTTTTTTTTTTTTACATTTTTGGGGACCTACAACCTGGGCCTTGGCCAAATTTGGCCCAAAATTTAATCAGGTGATCAGAAGATCATAACCCACCGTCCCTGTAATTTTAGTCAAAATCGCACCAGTAGTTCTCGCGTTAAGTTGTTAACGGACGTACATACATACATACAGACAGACAGACAAACTAACAAACAGACAAAGCGAGTGAAAACAATACCCGTCCCCGAGCCTCTCAGGGGAGGGGACGGGTAATGAAGAAGTTCATTGCATGGACAATGCAATTGTTTCAGTGGCCATGTCATATTCAAGCCACAGAACGATGTGAAAAGCAAGTCACAGAGCTACAGGGAAAGTATTTAGTTAAAAGAAGAGAAAGACCTTCATCAGATGCCAGCAAACAAGCAGGCATAGTTGATGTCGAGAAGTGAATCAACCAAGAATTGATGAATCTGGCATAATGAATCCCCCCCCCCCACAAAAAAAAAACAGTCTTTGTAGTTATATAATTTGCTGATAGTGTTTTTTCCTCTCATTAAAAACGTTGTTAATGAAAACTAATAGGAAAATATCGTTGTTTCAATACATTTCAGATGGTTTTCACTTCAAGCCAACATTTGCATTACTATGTTCGCTTTCGGCGAGAATAACTTTCACTGTTTTTGGTAAATATTTGGTCATTATTCATCAGGCTAAATGCAGTCTTGTATAAAAAATAATAGTGGTTTTCAACTCCCTAGAGCCCATCACTTGTATAATTATAGTACCTCTCATCAGGAAAATTCTAAAAAAAAATTACCCTCAAATCAATATATCCTAATATACAAATACACATACGTACATACATATCTATCTATCTGTCTACCTTTATCTATCTGTCTATCCATCCACCTATCCATCTATCTATCTACCTGTATATTTACGCTTTAAATTTTCAGTGTTTATCATTCAGTTCTTATTTCTCTTCATCACATAAAATATAAGTAGATTTCTGTGACCGGTACTTAACAAGACCCTTCCCCTGCAGTGTTTATATTCTTGGTATTGTTCTTGGTTCCTGGTACTTAATGTACTTGTAAGTTCTTATGGTCAGATGTTTCCCTGGTCAGAGCTCATCAGGCATGGCACCTATTTCTCTGTTGGTTCACTGCTATAGGTGCTGTAGGGACACCCTTGTTTAATATAATTTCTAATAAATTTCCGTTCCGCGTTCCCCTGTTCCAACGGTATACCCAAGGGATAGTTATCCAGGCGTTCTCACTGTTCCGAGTTAAGTTTTCATAACAATAACATTAGAAGCAGTCCAGTACGCAAAGTTCCTCTCCAGTTTTCCAAGCACCAGATAACGAGTTACTCTGTGTAAGATCACATCGTTCTTACCTGCATTCACTCTCCTAAATCCTTACTTTCAACATACAGTAATAATTATATTAATGTCACGCTAGACCAATGTACTGCATAAATGTAATTTTCTTCTAGCAAATTGTTAAACATCATTACATGTACAAAATTTTTATGTGACGAATCTATTCAAATTGCTATTATTTGCTCGCTCTGATAACCATATCCATGTAAAATTATATTGTATGTACTGGGAGTGTGAAACATAAACTGCTTCAGCTAGTCTGAACTTATGAACAAGAAATAAGTGTACCTGCATTAATTAAACTTGACCCGATCTTGCTACAGTCATGAGAAGAGATGTTGGAGTTATAAATACGTTAGGCTACTCAGACTTGAGTGATAGCTTTATCTTGGCACTTGAAAACCACTTTATCATCAGCTGACATCATCATTAACCTTGTCGACCCAGAAATGGGAGTACTTGTGATGGTGCTGTGTACTCCAAACGAGGAGGAGCGATAGTGATTCTGTTAGGAGACTATACACCCTCACCTGCCCCGCGTTCCGGAGGGAGGACCTTGGTTAGCTTGACGGGGAGCCATATTCACGTGGGGAAGAATGCTACCCACTCCATTTTTTACATAGGAGGAAGTGACCCTATGACAATTATTTCTCTCATTCTCCCATTAGAATAGTCCAGGTCCCTAAGCAAGATGCATCTACACGGTTTGCTCCCTACATGTCACAAGCAGAAGACAAACACGTGGATCTGATAGTTACAGTTCTTTTAATGAGTGGATCCACTCCACATGCACAGCACTTTCAAATACCCGACAACACAACAGCACACGGGTATGTGCTAAGTGGAACACATCCACGAACACATTTACTGTAATACGCAGCACAAACTTCCCCTACTTCCCCAAACAACCCTCTACTCACACAACCACAACTACAACTCAGCATCGGCACATAAACACAATACCTACAACTTAAATCCGCATTGGATACAATCTTCCTCAAGAACGCAGATTAAAGATATTGCAGGTGAATGTCGATGGCCTTAACTCCATGCAAGAACTTAAAGACTTTCTTGTCAACCGCAAAAACGGCAATGCAGTCCAACAAGAAACAAAGTTAATGCACGCACACACACACGCACACACACACACACACACACACACACACACACACACACACACACACACACACACACACACAGAGGGATTCAATCTAGGCGGACGTGTGACACCAAGGCTCCGTACCAAATCATCACGGCCAGTGGCATTACCTAAATAGTATCTTTGTATGAGTCAAGCTCAGTACCAGGTTAGACTAAATGATTGTTCATTATAAAAAGGAAAAAAATAATAAGTTTCAACAAGACTTGTAAAAACAGGAAATAGAACCAAGATGAAAGAATACGCTGAGTCATCTCTGAGGTTTGTTTAGACTACAACAAGACGGAGATTGTAAGTATATGCTTTGCACTTTAAGTATTGCAAAATGGATACATACTTCAGTAAAGCAAATTTGGAAAAGAAAAGGGATAAAGGTAAAAAGCAAAATGATGATTTCTACCAAGAACTGGTTGAAGTAGAGACCCACAATAGACTGGTTGAACGTGTAAACAAACTAGAAATGGCTTTCAAAAATGAAATTGATGAAATAAAGAAGCAGATGCACTTGCAAAAGGAAGAAATAGAAAAACTAGGAAGGGAGGCCAATAAGAAAGACACAACCATCAGTGAACTAACCGTGGAATTGAGTACACTTAGGAAGAAAATGAGTGAAATGGCAAGTACAGTAGTCAATCAGAAGAGTGTTATGGAAGAGTTCAAAAATGACACAGAGACAATTAGGCAAGTTAGCAGTCTTATTGACCAGAACAGTGATATTGAGGAGAAGATAACACAAGTAAATGAAGCTGTGCAAAGCTACAGAAATGATGTAGAAACCACGTATGCTGAAATGGTGAAAGTAAAGAAAGACTTAGAAACAAGGGTGGAGGAAAAATTAAAAAGGAGGTGAAAAGAATAATCCAAAACAATCCAAAGTTAGTCAGAGATTCAGTAGAGATAAACAAATCAATAGTAATCACTGGTATAGAAGAGGATGAAGTTGAAAAGATCACAAGAGACAAAAAGGAGATGGCAAATGTAATGAGCTTACTGAAAGAAGTATCAGAGGAAATCTGTAGTAAAGACATAGAGGAACACAAAAGGTTAGGGAAATAAGAGAAAAGCAAGACAAGACCCCTAAAGGTGACTTTCCAGAGTGTAAACACCGTGGAAGAGATACTAAAAAATGCAAAGAATCTTAAGGAACAAGAGGAGTTCAAAAATGTATGGATAAAAAGATGCCTAACACAAGAGGAACTGGAATTACTGAAAGAGAAAAGGGAGGAAGCAAAAACAAAAAATGAGGGAAGATCAGAAGAGGAGAAGAAGAAATTTTTTTACAAAGTAATAGGATTGCAGATACGAAAGTGGTACACAAACAGGATGGAAGAAAAAGGAGGAAGGTAGTAGAACCATGTCATGACAAGTATATAAACAAGATGATAAAGTTGATGTACTCAAATGTGGATGGAATGGTATCTAAATTACTAGAGATGAATGATTATGTCAGAGAAAATGAACCACAAATAATATGCCTAACTGAAACAAAATTAATATCAAGGATATCAAATGACATACTAAACTTAGAGGAATACAATATATGGAGAAGAGACAGATATTTAAAAAAAGGAGGAGGAATTATAATATTAACTAAGAAAAATCTAAAAGTCAAGGAAATAAAACTAGATATACCATCACAAGTAGAACTGATTGCAGTAGAGATCGACACATCTGAAGGTAAAGTAATTGTAGCCAATTTGTACATGCCACCCAGATCAAACACATGGGAAAGAGACGAATATGAGGACCTGGCAGAGAGTACAATTCAGAGTGTAAGATCATTGCTACATAAAATGGAAGAGAAATCGGAAAGAATTATACAAACTGGGGACTTCAATACAAATATAAATTGGAATACTCTAGATATAAATAGCCAAGAAAGCTGTTGGGATCAAAAGCTCCTGGATCTCGTACAAGAGTTTTTCTTAACGCAACATGTGAGGGAAACCACCAGAAAAAGAGGACTTGATGTACCTTCAGTGCTAGATCTAATATTTACAAGGCAAGAAAATGATATTGACAGTTTAATATATCACCCTCCACTCGGCAAAAGCGATCATGCAGTACTAAATTATAACTTCAGGATAGCATATGACATAGTTAACAGCAATGAAAGTTACAAAAAGAGCCTAAACTATAAAAAGGGAAATTATCAAGACCTAAAGAAGTATTTCTTAGAAGTTGATTGGGAAAATGAGCTTAGATGACGAGATTTAAATGCTGTATATAAAAAATTTTGTGAATTTTATGAAATAGGAGTCCAGCAGTACATCCCACAGCACAAAGAAGCAGATAAGAAAATACAGAAATGGTTCAATACAGAATGTAAAAAATCAAAAGAAAGAAGAGATTTGTTGTGAAATAGATACAGAAGACACAATAGTGAAAGGGCATATAATAATTACAAACAGGCAAGAAACGACTATACAAGAATAAGGAGGGAAGCCCAAAAACAGTTTGAGGAGGATATAATAAATAAAAGTAGTGATCAACCAAAGCTGTTTTACAGCTATATCAGAAGCAAAACTAAAGTAAAAGATATAATACAATCCATTACGGACGAGGGAATCACTTATACACAAGAGAACGATATTTGTGAAGCACTAAATAAGAATTTCCAATTAGTTTTCACAGAAGAAAAAAATTTTTAGAGGGAATATGTGGAACACGCATGTCCACACATACTACCAGATATGCAAATGGCAGAAAAAGTAATACAGGAGGAGTTAAGTAGATTAGACAGAGGAAAAGCAAGTGGTCCTGATGAAATTTCATGTTGGGTATTACGAGAATGTGCAAAGGAGTTATGTAAACCATTATTTTTAATTTTCAAGAAATCCTTGAGTCAAGGTAAACTACCTGATATTTGGAAAAAAGCAAATATTGTCCCCTTATTCAAGAAAGGAAATAGACAAAATCCACTCAACTACCGACCAGTATCACTGACCAGTGTTGTAAGCAAGGTATTAGAAAAACTTATAAGAAAAGCTTGGGTAAATCATCTAGAAGAACACAGTATGATAACAGAAAGACAGTTTGGTTTCAGAAAAGGAAAATCATGTGTTACTAATCTCTTGAGCTACTATGACAGAGTAACAAACACAATACAGGAAAGGGAAGGATGGGTGGACAGTATCTATTTAGATTTCAAGAAAGCTTTTGACACAGTACCACACCAAAAACTTTTACGGAAACTGTACCATCAAGGAGGAATTCGAGGCATACTGTTTTGTTGGATGCAAGACTTTCTTATAAAAAGAGAAATGAGGACAGTACTAAGAGGAAACTACTCATCATGGAAAGAAGTGACTAGTGGAGTACCACAGGGTTCAGTGCTGGCACCAATCATGTTTTTATTGTATATAAATGATATAAACAGTAACACTGGAAATGAGAGCTATCTGAATATGTTTGCAGATGATGCAAAAATACAAAGGAGAATTACTAACACAGACTCTTGTAAAGAGCTACAAGAAGAATTAAATAAACTTCATGAATGGAGTAGTACATGGCAAATGGAATTCAATGTGGACAAGTGTCATGTAATCAAGTTTGGTAAAAATGGAAAAAGACCTGATTAGGATTATAAGTTAGGAAATAAAACCCTATACACATCAGAAAGAGAGAAAGACCCAGGTGTGATTATCAATAACAGACTATCTCCGGCTGACCACATCAGCGAGAAGGTACGGAACATGTATACACTGCTTGCAAATATGAGAATAGCATTCACATACATAAATGAAGACATGCTAAGAAGGATAATAACATCATTCATTAGACCAACCCTGGAATATGCATCAGTAGTCTGGAGTCCTCATCTCAAAAAGCACATAGACAAGATTGAAAAAGTTCAAAGGGCCGCTACAAGATGGATACCAAGCTTAAGGGACCTAAGCTATGAAGAAAGACTAAATAAACTGAATCTACCAACACTACAGGAGAGAAGGAAAAGAGGTGACATGATAATGCTATATAAATGCATATCAGGAAAGGAGAAAATAGACATAAATGATTACTTAACATATGGAGAAGCATCAGCAAGAGGACACTGCAAAAAACTGCATAAGAAGAGAGGTGATAAAGACGTAAGGAAATTCAGTTTCCCAAACAGAGCAATTGATCAATGGAATGCACTACCGAATGAAATAGTGTGTGCCAAAACAATTCACAAATTTAAGGATATGTACGATAAATATGGTTTAAGACACTGGACAGTACGAGCTTGACTCATTCCTGTAAAGATACAATTAGGTAAGAACAATTAGGTAAGGTAAGAACACACACAACAAACATACAAACACAGAAATCCAATTCTGGTCTCAAAGAAATTGATATTTTGGAGAAGGCGGTGGCTGAATCGGTAGAGAGGCGGCCTGCAGTCCTAATGGACCCAGGATCGAATCCCGGCTGGAGCAGGGAACAGTTTAAGGATTTGAATTTCCTAAAAAGCAGACTTTCCTGATCTACCAGATGACCCGTCGACATGTCGTAAAAATATCCCCGCTAATACCAATACACCAGTCCTGTATGAGACAGCCCTAGCATGTATTCAAAATGGATGGTGGGTGTTAGCGGCGAAGTGGTGACATGTGGAGGTGTAGGAGGACTACTGGGCCTTGGGATAGGTAGGTCACTGCCCCCGAGAAATAGGCCCTAAAACCTTTGCCCTGAGTCGGGCACGTTAAAAAAAAAAAATAATAACATTCATCTTGACACCTCGCAACTATGCTAATGCAATACAGATCTCAGCTCTTCCTCCTTACACACACACACACACACACACCTAACTATCACTGCTAGGAATTTCAATGCTAAAAACACTGAGTGGTGTGAACATTGCCAAAATAGCTAACTAGATCTCGATAGTGCTTCAGAGCTCAAGAACACGTACAGTCGTGAACACTAAAAAAAAAGGAAAGGGTAAATGTCGAAAGTCTGCTGATAGAGGGCAGGTTAATCGTACCAGCTCACACCCACGACCCCTGCCTTCCCTCTCCAGGGCACTGGTTTGATTGTCAGAAGGATCTATTGTTTGAAGCTTCCTTTAATTTCATGCCTTGGCGAACGTTCCATTTTCCCTTCCCTCAGGTGTACGAGAAAATTTAACTGACAATTCATTACCAAATAATGCTGCTGCTGCACATCTCACACGAGAAAACTGATTTTCAGTCATTTGTTTTTCAAAAAGTATCATATTTCTCCGATGGCTCATGCTAAAATTCAGATAACTGCAGCGAATTATAGTTTCTTTAAACCTGCATGACTAAACATTTATTAGTTATGCAATGTAAATGAGAGTATATTCAAAAAGTGACAATTGGTTTGGGATGTTATTTCAAGGCTTTGTGTCTGCCACTTTAATCATTAATGGTGGAAAATTAGGAGAGGTTAAGTGGGTATGAAGGCCATACAAGAGAATTACTCCATAGCAACGTTTTATGGATAGGCCTACAAGATTTTTTGACCCAGATTAGAAGTCGATCAAACTGCTCTCAGACACACTCGACTAATGGATCAAGGCCAAAAGTCTTACAAAACCTTGGCTTATGTCGCGAAGTGATAGTCACTCTAGTACCACATATAAATAAGTGATGGTTTTCTATGCTTATGCTGATTCTTACGTGAATGTGGATGCTATCTATCGTAATCATAAGGGTGGTATTGGCATACTGTAATGCCGAATTCAGCTTCACCTAAAGATCCTGAATGATCACGATATAGCATTAAATCAAACAGTAATCCCAAACAGTACTAACAAGGATATTCAGAATATAAACTTGATGAAAGTAGTAATCAGAAGATTCATCACTAACTATGATCAAGGAATCAACGGAGTCAATGCATGCCCAAAAAAAGCATTGAAATAGCGAGTTTCTCGGTTACGTCATATGAAAGCTAATCTACTGCAATATATTTTATCTGCGGTAGAGGTGAATATTAATGTTTCTGGCAATTAATGGACAAAAAATACATTCAGACATTGATTATATCAGAGAGACAGATAAGTAGATATAAAGACAGATACAGAGGGGTGAAGGGGGTGACAGACACAGAAACAAGAAGAAAATTATATTATTTTCATCATTATCATTAATAGCCTTATCTTTGGGAACATAAATCTGAAATAATCATTTCAGTAAGTCTATGTAAACATACAAACACACACACACACACACACACACACACACACACACATATATATATATATATATATATATCGAAATGAAAAGACGCATTACAATTGGATGAAAAGCTTTTGGTAAAAATAGAGACATTATGAAACCTTGCCGTTATGTATGAAACGAAAACTATAGAGCGAATGTACAATTCCACCTATGCCGTTCGGTTGTGAGGCCTGGAAACTAACAAAATTGATGGAAAATAAACTAATTCGTTCTCAAAGAGCAATAGAATGGTCAATGTTGAGAATATCTTTAAGAGACAGGAAAAGACCAACTTGAGTGAGAGAGCAGACTATAGTCAAACACATTACAGAAGTTATAAAAGAGCAGAACTGGAGGTGGGCAAGCCATGTAGCATGTATAAGGGATAACCAATGGAGCAAGAGGCTGACTGACTGGACACCATGAGATTGTAAGTGTAGCAGAAAAAGGCCAGCACGAGATGGAGAGATAAGATAGAGAAACTTGCAGAGAAAAAGTGGCAGAGATTGGCTCAGTCAAGCAATTCGTTGAGAAGGTTGGGGGAGGCATTTGTTCAGCAGTGGACTTGTAATGGCTGAATATATATATATATATATATATATATATATATATATATATATATATATATATATATATATATATATATATATATATAGTATATAATCTCATCTCACCAGCCATTTGAGTGTCCACTGCGGACCGGCCTATCCAGACGGAAGTGGGGACGATACAGGCAATGTATCTCAACCAAGTGGCTTAGGTTGTCTAGTAGAGATTGTATGTAGGGTTAGAAGTGCATGTAAGTGTAATTGTAGTGTTGGAGTGAACCAAGTGTAATCGGCCTCCGCAAGCCGACTGGGTGCAAGCGTACTTTATAGTAAGCGACACTGGTTCAACCACAGCACCCCTTGTGTCCGCCAATGCATTACGTGGCCTGAAGAACACTCCCAAAGTTTATTACCCTGGCGGGGGGCGAACCCTCGTTCTTCAGTGTATGAAACGCACACTTTACCACTGTACCACATAGGCTCATATATATATATATATATATATATATATATATATATATATATGTGTGTGTGTGTGTGTGTGTGTGTGTGTGTGTGTGTGTGTGTGTGCATATAGAGTACATAAAGCTGAATAAATTCATCCTGGGCTAGCAAGAATAAAATGAAGGATGAGGGACTGAAGGGTTTAAGAGATGGGGTGAAGCAGCATCCAAGAAAAGGAAACAGTTGATCTTTAAAACACCGTACTCAGTAAAATGCGCCAAACAAGCATTTACACACTATCGGGTCGTTTAAAATCTTGGTTACATCTCTTCACAAAAAGATTTGCACAAAATGTTCTTGTCACGCGTCTATAACTACGTGATATATGAAAACAGTGTGTGCATCCATTTTGGTTGCTATTGTTGTTATTGTTGATCTTAATTTTATATACATAAGTGGAGCAGTGCTGTTTAAAAAAAACGGTTTCACACTCAACAGTAATAACCTAGTGTTAAAGTAAAGGAAAAAATAGTACAGTATGTATATTGCCGTTCCATAACCTTATCCCATATTCCATTAAAGATATAACCAGCACACAATATACTGCATTGCTATTCTATAAGCTAATTCCCCACCGTATCACATAGGAGTGAAGTTGCGTTGGGATGATAATCATAAACTGCTGAAAGAAGATACGTTCCCTAAACTGGGTTCATGTGCATTACTGGCTTCTCCTGTTGACGGGACAGGAAAAGCCAGTAATAACCCAAGTTGTAAATGATAACATGGCAGTTGCGAAGATTTGATTAAAAAAGTAAAAATAATTTGATAACTATGTTTGACCTGTCTATTGTAACGAAAGCCAAAAGTTGAGGTTATCCTTCTTACCAGAACATCACACCTGAAACGCATTATACATTATCCTGAGTGTAAAAGTAAACAAAAATGCATTCCAAGTTCTCCAGTGACACACTCACCACTCGTCCTCCGTGCTGTTTCCTTTCCTCATGTTGGTTGGTCTCAGGTCATGAGTATCATTAAGATGGCTGAACACAGTGTAGATATTGGGTGAAAATTAAAAACATTTTCAGCATTATGGGAAAACTTAACCCTGTTATTCAGGTACTTTGCTGTCGAAGTATGATTGACAGTCCATTCAGCATAACTGTTAATGCAAGGATAGCAGAACGACAACGTAACAAGAATATCAGACTCATCTAATTGTAACATGAAAACTGCTCTAAGAATTGTGATCCATTCTTCCTTTTTACACCGTCCGATTCTGTCATGTCCGCATTCCTCCCTGCTTCCTTCCCTCTCTTGCCCTCTACCATACTCAACTTCTCACACCTTAATGCTACTTTCCCTCCCACTCCACATAATTCAACTCTTCCCCCCCTTCTTCCTCCTTCTCCTCCTCTCCTTACACATCCTCCATTTTAACTACTCCTCCATCCACGTTTATCTGGTGAAGGGGAGATATCTTGGTGAGAAGTATTTAACATTTTGGGGATAGCAAGAAAAATGTGTCGTAATTCGGCCTCAATTTGCAGGCCTTATTATATGGGGTGAAGTAGGATCAAGAAGGAAGACAGAAAAAGTAAATGTAGGAAAGCTATGAAATAGCGTTTCCAGTAAACAATGCCATACAACCATTCTCAAAACACGCAACCCTACTAAATCTTGGTTGCATCTCTTTAAAAAACTTTTTGCACAAAATGTATTTTCCGCCCGTCATGAGGCGCTCGGTATGTAAGAAGAGTGCATGTTAGCTTTGTTATTATTGCTGTTGTTGTTTTTAGACTTCCTGCCATTCCTGCTGGATGAACTTTCAAAGTAACCCACCGATATGTCCGTACTGCCCACTCTTCACTGCCCTTCTTGACCGCGTTCAATACACATGCCACACCAAAATCACTAGCCCACATAATCCGTTCCATCCATCCGTCTTTTTTTTTAGACCCATTACGATCCCACCATGCATCAGTTTCTTTTATCACATCCTAGCCGCAACAGCTTTCGTTAAAAAATACCCATTTTTACAGGGTGTACTCGCTCTACCTTGCCCCACTACCTCCATTTTGCTCCATCCCATTCACTCCACCCATACTTGTCCATCCAACCCATACATTTTGTGTTTCCTCATCTCTGACTTCCACTTCAGCAGCCGTATTATAGAACACATCTCCAAAGCATATCTATCTATCAATGTATCTACCTATCTACCTTTATACTATATATATATATATATATTCGTATTTCCCCAGCCTCCTCCACTGTCGTCTCAGCCCATTGTTTTCCATCAACTTTATCTATTTTTCATCTCTCTGATTCATAAAATATGATCAAAGTGTCTACGTCAACTATAAGCTGAACTACAATGTCCAAATGCACCAGCTATACTTAATTCGTCATGGTATGTCACCGACCACCATCAAAGTGAATCATGCTCATTCGTTTCCTTCCATCACACCTAGATATGGACCGCCGTATTAAAAATCTATCTGTCTATCTATCTATCTATAGCCCGACGCCCTAATCCCGCAAAGGGTGGCCGCAGACAAAACGCCTCCAAGTCCCTCTGTCACCCACCATTTGACTACCCTCCCCCCAACTCACCCTCCCTCCCTCATATACCTCTCAACTCCATCCCTCCACCTCATCCTCGGTCTACCTCTCCCTCTCCCTCCCTCCACCTCACCTACATACACCCTTTTAGTCAGTCTTTCATTCTCCATTCTCTTCACATGTCCAAACCACCTCAGTGTATTTCTCCTAATATTCCCAACCACATCCACATCCACCCCACATCGTTCCTTCACTTCTTCATTCGTCAACCTGTCCCTCCACGTCACTCCACATGCTCCTCTCAAGTAACTCATTTCCACTGCTCTCACTCTTGACTTGTTCCCCTCTTGCAAGGTCCATGCCTCGCTTCCATACGTCAGGGTAGGGATCACAATACTATCATGCAGTGACTTAAAAATCATTTCACAAAAATGTTTGAATTTTGGCACACATCTTCAAATGTATGAACTGAAACGATAACAGCTAATCCTATCCTCTCTTCTCCTACAACCCACACATCTCTGTCCTTTGATTGTGAATATCACGACAATGACTGTCTCAACTGGCAGCAGACTTGCCCATACAGACTTGGTATGCTTCTATATTGTGACCTGCCACCCAGAATTATTCTTTCCCATCCTCTGCCGGAAGATCTGAATAAAGAAGTCTCAAAATCACTGTGTTGTGTCCAAGTGTAGATGTGTGTCCTGTCACATATTACACTAATACAGATCAACCTGGATGCATTCACAACATCCACATATTGCTTGTGTGGACAATATTTGCTCAAGCTGCACTCCAATGCCCTTAGCCAAACCGAACAGATGATCCCATAACGATACACCACCCCATCTACCCTGGTCACATCGAGGGCTCTGCTATCAACACAAGTAAATGTGCCCACTTTCCAGGAGGTCTCGACACAACTCACATAACTGCCACCAGGCCATGCGGCCAGTGATCCACGGGCAGTATAAAACAAACACTACTCCTCGTATCCGACTGTCTCTGGCTGATCTACACAGTGTAATGACCATCCGACCTCAGCATCATCTGATCTTGTTAGCCTGGCTTACTCTACTTAACCTATGCCTTGTTAACCTGTCTTCTCAGCGAATCTTTACTATAAATTAAGAAATCAAAACACTCAGAGCTAATAGACATTATATGATTACACACACACACACACACACACACACACACACACACACACACACACACACAGTGAGAGGGAGTTTCAATCTATCTATATTACAAGCATTCCCGTTAGCTCCCGGGTACATAGTAGCTAAATGTAGGCGTGTATGGAACTTCCTTACGATGATGACGCCAAAATGACGTAAAGAAAATGGCAAGAATAAAGTGATCATGACATCAATTCAAGAGCTCCAGGGGGCGAATATATTATGTTGGTAGGATTACCTTAGTGTTTTGCATATGGAGATGTGGGGAACCTTCTAGAAATTAAATGTTCTGTCGTCGGTTTAGGGTAATGTTTACATCTGGAGATGTGAGGAACATTCTGGAGTTTTCGACATGTCAGTTATACGTTCGAGCTATCTTCTAGGAGTTAGTTTTTGTCATTCTTTTTATTGTATATTGTTAATTTAAGTGCATTATTGCATCATGAAATGTCAGTTCTCTCTTAGGTGTTGGAATATTCTTAGCTGTGAAGACAGGTGGAATAAAAAAAAAAAAAAAAAAAGGGAGGGGGGGGGGAGTAAGTATATAAGGTCCGTCTCTCCGCCGAGTCAGTTCCGGACATTTATGAATGGTGGTGTAGAGCAGGAACATGTGTTGCCTTCTCTCATATAAATGTTGCGCTGTCCCACCGGCATTAGTTTGTTTGCTCACCTCTAGGGTGCATTAAAGTTAGGCTAGCTAGAACTCATTTCCCTCCCTCCTCTGTTTAATGATACAGTATGTGTTTGTAGCTATTTACTGAGATTACCTTTGCTAACTTATCTCTGCATTAATCTCTCCACTGATCACTCTGGTGGTGTGAATTGATTGATACAGCCTCCCATGAGTGGTTTGAGAGGGCTATCTCAGCCATAGTTGTTTCACCGGAGTTACTTGTCCTTTGCTTGTTTTCTCTTTCTTCCCACATTATCAGGAAGGGGAAGGTGGTTACTATGGAGGACGCATCTGGTGCCTCCCCTCCCCTCAGCTGGGGTAGGTGGTCCTGACAACAGTATATATGTTGACGGGACTTACTGCCCTCGACTGACAGATGCCAGACTCGTACTCAACTTCACGTACCCGTAGGGAATGCAACTTCTGTCATATTATATGCTCTAGGTTCAACTCCCCGGTCCAGCTCCAATTCTTTCATTATCAAGGTAACTGATGGCTGTGCTGGAGAGGTGGAACAGGCAAAAAGACTTAAGGACAGAGATCTCATTCAAAACCGTAAACTTGTCTCAGGTATATAATAGATTTGCTTAAACTGCGTAAGTAGGGGAGACAAGGTCTAGCTGTGACATGTCCAAGTTGTTACACCCTCAGTATCTCCATAATTAGTCTATAGATGAGGGAGTAGCTGTCGCCATGTTATGCAGCTTTCATGCCAGTTGAAATAAAAGCAGTTAGATGGAGAGTGTAAGAAACGAGTCAAAATATATGTTTTTAGGTCTGTAAAACGCGAATAACAGTGAATTGAGATATATCGTCTGGATGGAAAATTGCTGAAAATGGTGTGTATTGAACAGTATGACCCCCTACGGATAATAGTCATATTTTTTTACAACTTCCTACGTTCAAGGTGGTAGGGCAAATACTCTGAGCATTATAAACACAGCAGAATATACGAATGAATGAAAGAAAAGCATTCGGGAGCCGAATGCTAATCACCCGCCAAAATATGCTGCTGGCCAAATGTCAAGCTATTTACAAAGTGTGAAGAAATTTTCACAATACTATATGGAATTCAGTCGCCGCGTTTCACATAAAGCCGAGTAGACATTAGGACAGGGGAAGCTGGGAGTGGAGGGAGAGGTGGTGGAGTGATACACGTCACAACTACGTCACGTAAAACCTTCCCCTGTCCGAATGTCTACTCGACTCTTCCCAGCTTCGCCTTCAAAGCCAAGAGTAAACTCCTTAATGAAACACACTTGGCAATGCACTGTAGTGCCATAAATTAGGGGACGGTGTCAAACAAGCTGTGCCAAAATGTCATATTGATCCAACTGTTTGTTTAGAACATATTTGCGAAAAACGATGCCTCATGGGGTCTGAAATGGACAGTAGGTGTCATTCAAGCATTGTAGAGCAATCTTACTGTGCTTTTACGGTAAAAGTAAAAATCATTTAAAGATTATCGATGAACTTAGTACTTCCATGTTATAGTCATAAACACTGACAGTTAAAGCTTGCCAACAACAAACGCCAGTAAACAACCCATGCTTTTTAGAGTAATTATTATAATGCTCCTATATGTAATTAATGTATGTTATTTACGATTATTCAGTTAATTTCACGGCAACGGTATGTTACAGTTTATGGCCTTTACTTTGATATCACGAACAACAATGTTTCCATACGAAGAAGGTGTATTCATATTTCAGAGACAATCTCTCGAGCAGAGTCGTTTGGTGTTAACAAGATTAAAATACTGATATGTGGCACTTGTTGGAAGAGTAAGAGCTTGTTATAAATTCTTGTCAGCCAGTGGGGATTTTAACCTTAGGTCTGTATCACGTATAAATGAATTTAACCATGTTAACATTTAGTATATTGATTTTTTTTTTTAAGCAAGGAAGAACGAACCAAAGGCCAGAAGCCGGCAAATTGTTCCCTCCAAGAATAAAGAAAAACAAAATAACAGAGAGCCAAATTTAAGATCCGTTCATTTTGAGATGCCTGGACGCACTGCGTTTGAAAAACTGGAGATAATAGGCAGTAGGAAACATAGACACAGAAAGTTCCAAAGCTGACCTAATGAATACATGAAGAACTGGGAGTAATGGTTAACTCTGGCATTAGAGAGTTGGGCAGAAAAGGGAGGAGAGTTTGTTGCAAGAGGGGAGGAACGTGCCCGCCACAGTGGCAGGGGATGCGAGCAGACAGTTCAGAGGAGCTGTGACCATTGAAGCTGCGATGGAAAAGAGATGAGGATGTAAAAGTGCGGCGAAGAGACAGAGGTTGAAGGGAGCCTGTATGTGGGAAGTCTCCCCACACGTGAGAGCTATACTCTACACAGGGGCAATTAAAACCCGTGCTAAAGTCAACAACTGTGCAAAGGTAAAGAAGGCAAGATGTCGGCTTAGCACACTCAATCACTTGGTAGCAAATTAAACAAGAGAGATAATATGATCTTATCTAGATAAACCCCGAAAGAATGAAATCCCAAGTGTATTTAAAGATGATTCAAGACTGAGTTGGATGTTGTTAAAAATTAGAGGATACTCCTGTGGAAGACTTTCGAGTTGATAGATGTAAGAACTGAGTTTCTGATGCATTAACGACAACAAGATTACATTTACCCGAGTCGGAGATATGAGCCAAGTCAGACATTAAGTATGCCATTGCCTCACCCCTTGTTTGTTGGAGTAACTGCCAAGTTGGACACTATGGAAAGCAAACGGAAGGGTGAAGGGTGGAGTCATCAGCAGATGAGTGGATAGGGTTTGATGTACAGCTTACAAGGGCATTAATGAATAAAAGGAAGAGAGATGATGATAGGACAGAGGACTGAGGGACACCGCTATTGAGAGCTCAGGGAGAAGAACGGTTGCCATCAACAACAGCTGCTATAGAATGACCAGAAAGGAAGCTAGCGACGAAGGCACAGGTAGAAGGATAGAAACCGTAAGAGGGCAGTTTGGGTTATGCCAGACCCGATCGAAAGCCTTTGAGATGTCAAGTGCAATGGCAAAGCTTTCGCTAGTATCCCGAAAGGAGGATAACCAGGAGTCAGAAAGGTTGGTGAGAAGATCGTCAGTGGGGTGTCCCTGGCGGAGCCCATCCTGACGATTGGAAAGAAGGTTGTGATAGAAAAGATGCCTTAAAGTTTTTTTTTTTTTTTTTTTTTTTTTTATAAGAATAGACTTGAAAACTTTTGAAACACACAGAATGTTTGAGCTATTGGGCGATAGTTTGAAGGATGAAAGTGGTCACCTTCTTTGGGACAGGCTGAATGAGAGCAAATTTCCAGCAAGAATGAAAGGTACAAGTTGACAGACAATGGTGAAGAGTTTACCTAGGCACGGTGTACGAGTAAGCACAGATGCACAGTTTTTAAGGAACGTGGGAAGGACCCTATCAGACCCATATGCCTTGTTAGTATTGAGGCAAGTGATGGTAGAAAATACATCAATTGAAGAAATTTTAATTTTTGACATGATGATGAAGTCAGATGGGGTTAGTGATGGAGGAACAATAATGGAATCATCTAAGGTAGAATTGGAGGAAAAGGCTGTGCGAAGAGTTCTCCTTTATCACTAGAAAAAATAGTTACAGAATCATCAGAGTGGAAAAGAGGAGGGAAGGATGATGAGGAAAATTTGTTAGAAGGGCTTTTGGCAAGGTGCCAGAAGGAGCGGGAAGAATTTGAGTTGGAGAGTTCAGAGCATTTAGCATATTTACTTTCATGTCCGAGAGAATAACCTTCGTAATGCACAAGGCACACTCAGATGACTTTCGGCCATGAGAGCTACAGTATAATCAATCCAGGGAAAATCAAAGAAGTACTGCTGAGTGCCTCCCAATCAAAAGCTCCAAAGTTCCATAGCCACAGCTTCTTGAGAGGGTCCACAGGCCTCACTGGAGTATAGGACAGGTTAAGGTGGTAAGTTTATGATTGGAAGAGCCCAATAGAGAGGAAAGGTTAACATGATTAGTTATAAGGAAGAAGTCAAGTACTTTGCAATTGTCTCTGAGGCGGTCAGGGATACGGGTAGGTTGCTGTACAAGCTGCCCTGGGTCATTAATGAGAGAAAAGATGTAAAAGATGTTGACCTGTTCACCAGGTGGATCAGTGAAAGTGGAAGAGAGCCAAAGATGGTGGTGAACATTGAAATTACCTTGAATGAAGATTTAAGAGAAAGGAGAAATTGATTGGATGTGTTCCATTGTGGACGTAAGACAGTCAAAAAAGTTTTCATTGTCAGCTGACTTAGGGGATAAGTAAACAGCACAGATATATTTAGTCAGAGAATGACAGGAAAGCCAAAGCCAGAGAGTAGAGAATTCAGATGACTCAGGTTCAGGAACACGAGAGCAAGATATGTCACTGCGTACATATACACAGTAGCCATCTTTGGCTTTGAAATGAATATAGAGAAAGTAGGAGGATATAGAGACGGCTTTGCTTTCTGTCGCCTCAGCTAGCTGAGTTTCAGTAAGGAAGAGAAGGTGAGGTTTAAAGGAAGGAGAAGGTGCTCAACAGAGAGAAAGTTAAAAGAAATGCCGCAAATGTTGCTGAAATGAAGAAGTGAGTCAGACAGTGACTCCATGGATCTCTCTTTGTCGTCACCAGGAGAGGGGCGGATAGTGGGGCTTTGCTGGTCCCCTCCCCCTTCCTGGGGACTCTCAGAGTTGTGAATTGATGCCGTTGTTTTTTAACATTTTGAATAGGAAGTGTAGTGTCTAATGTGCATGTAGTTTAATGATGACAGTTTGAGGAACTTGTATTGGAGAGCCTACTCGCTGTGTTACTGAAACACTGAAAAAGTTTAGCAGAGGGGGATGGTCAGGAGCTAGTTCCCAAAGCTGATGAAACAGGAGATCAGGCTCTCCCTGTCGTCAGCTTTCCATCCACCTTGGGAGTACTGTCCTGCTCGAGTGGTGCTACAGTCTACTCTGCATCATCAACATTGAAAATCAAGGAAACTAAAATCTAGACTACTGTGTTCTGCAAACACTGCTCAGTCAGCCTTACCCTGACACCAGTGAGGGACATGCGTCCCTGGTGCAGTGTTGCATGCTTTAATCACAATAGGGTAATGATCACTACCATGCAAGTCAGGCAAAGTCTCACATGAAAAGTCCAACAAACATTCAGGGGAGACCAATAACAGATAAAGTACCAGTTTGTACATGAATATGAGTCGGGTCACCCGTAATTAGAAGAACCAAGTGTAAATTCTCAAAGATGCCAGATCACCATAAGAGTTACACAGAGTATACCCCACAAATCATGACCCCCATTTATGTCACCCAAAAGAACAAATGGCCTAGGAAGTTGGCGAAACTGGTGATTAAGTTTGGCACATGAGACAGATGGAGGTAAGTGAAGCATCAGAATTTATAACACCCCTCCAGGTGTAACTGGACAACCACAACCTGTAAGGGGGATCGGACAGAAAATGAAGTGAATGGAAAATCATTGCAGCACAGAGTAGCATAGCCACCTTCAGAACCACAATTCGAAAAAGCTTGTGCATAGAAACCTGTATACCTTCTAGGGACAAGAAGAGGCCTGTCCCCATCCATAGTTTCATGAAGACAAATACAGAAGGGGTGAAAATCAGACAGGAGTAATTGAAGTTCCTCCCAATTAGCTCTAACACCTCTACAATTCCAATGTAGGGCAACATTTACTGGACCAAGCAAAGATGATTACCTTAATCCCTTTGTGGGGAGGACACTTGGCCCTCCTGAACGAGGAACGTTTGATAGAGGTCATACAGGCTGTTTAATAGCATGGTTTGTTCATCAGAGCAAGCTGGATTGGCTCTAGTAGTCGGTAGAGCAGGTTTAAGTACCACAGCATTGTTATTGGAAGTAGGAGAGGTTGCAGCAATCCCAGCACCAGTGACCTACACCACATCCAAGGCCGAGGAAACCTTAAAGGCAATGATGTTAAGCTGCCTGTGACTGGCTGCTCTGGCTGAGCGTTTGCTTGTACTTGAAGGATTGTCCACACAAGCGACTCTGAGGACTCCACCCCTCCTCCACTTACGTTTTTGTGTGATGGAAGAATCAGTTTGAGCAGCTGACTTAGACTTGGTAAGAAAAGGAATATTTGATCTGCACGGATGTCCTGACTTGCATACTGCACTTGATAATGTGTCATTTCTGAGTCTCCATGATGGGTAGAAATTAATTCAGCCACTGGATAAGACTTGGTGCTGGATGATGATGGGGATCACCACTGGCAGGTCCAGCAACAACAGTGACAGGGTAGGACACAGTAGATGCTAACCCAACAATTGAGGACGAATTAACAGCACATTCAGAAACCAAGGAAGTGGAAGAAACTTTGGATGCTACCACAGGGGATGACTCAGATGTCCTAGTAGTAGGAACAGTTGGAGGAGAAGGCCTTGTTAAAACAGATGCATTAACCCGCTGGCATGGGGACATGGACAGGACCCTGGTCTTAGCCTCCTTAAATGAAATTTCTCTTATACCAAGGGAAAGAACATTGAACTCAAATTTGTGTCTGTTACAAGCCTTTGAGGATGCAGGATGAGACTCACCACAGTGAGAACAGCAAGGAGGAGAGGAACACTCTGCATCCTCAGGGACACTCCCACACATAAAGCAGATTTTCAGCAGGCCACTAGCAAGACGTCTGCATGTGTGGCTGACGTCTACCAAACAGAGACAATGGAAGCACTGCCTGGGTAGAGGTACAGCTCCGGGGAGAAATTCACGGTTCACTCTAGGTGAAGGGTGGACGGGCCGTTGCAGTCTTACTGGACCGTGGGTCACTCTCTGGGAATGCAGCCAGAATACAAACTATCACCTGCTAGTTTGATATAAGCGATCATAACTTTGCATAGGCCGGGCATCATACTGAGTCTTACCTACGTAAGGGTTGCTTCTTAACGTTCAATTTTATATATATATATATATATATATATATATATATATATATATATATATATATATATATATATATATATATATATATATATATATATGTATATATGTATATATATGTAAGTACATTCTGTTACCTTATAAGTGAAATATTAATATTGTAACTAAATTTCGCATGGAACTTACGTTTAACCAATGCACACACGACACCGCAAGAATGGGCATTGATAATGGTGTAGCGAGACGTGGAAAACAACCTTATGAACAGCGCTCCAGTGTTGCTCGTGAAGCCGGACTCACTCAGCCGCATACCATTCTCTCTTCATGGCAACCATAGAAATGTACCAATGTAATGGGTAACATAAACAAAAACTGATGCGTTGGCAATTATAGTAACTTGTATTTTATTTTACATATACTTTGTATGTAATGACAGCAATCAACTGAGTGTGTAGGCCTGTACACAATCATATGAATATAATTATTGACATAAGGGTTATATAGCATGACGCATTTTACACATTTGCATCGTGTTGCACACTCTTGATCATTTCGTGTGTTGGATTGAATGCAACACATCCATCTCTCTCATTTGCTGTTTCAGATGTTAAAAGAAGATTTGCTTGTAGTGAAGAGAGAGTTTATTCATAACCTTAGTTTTATTCAGGTTTACCTTGGAGACGAATCTTTCTACATCTGCATTGCTAGTAGGCAATGACAGTCTCCTGATAGCAAACTCAGGAAGTGATTGAAATATCGGAGTCCCCTTGTCACTCCTAAGAGCTGAAAGCCACTCAAAAAACACCTCTGGGTTGTTCTGTGTTTTCACATATTCAGGGACATTCAGATTTGGGAGATTCCTCCACTCATCATCGAGTTGTTGCAAATCACCCTGATATACTCAAGGGAGCTCCTGTGCTAAATCTAAGAGAGATAGTGCTTCCCTTTGAAATGCCCGCCCCCACGGGAAACCCAGGGAGGGGTGTCGCAACACCCACCCCAGGAAGGACCCACGGCCCCACACCCAAACCAGGAGACCACGGAGGGGCATATAAAGAGAGCACTGTGCCCGAGCAAGAGGAGCCTAGGTGTCCCACGGCCCTACGCCCTTCTTCCCCTCAACACGGCCACCAGCAGGAGAGCAGTCCCAGCCAATGACATCTTAGTCGGGCCAGCCCTTGCCAGGATCAGGGTGGGACTTGTCTCTGCACAGTCCCAAGCAGCACCACGGTGATGGCCACTGTACGCACCATGGAAGGGATGGCCACTACACACCCTTCAGCTGTTGCCCCCTCCAGCTCCGCTGTGACAGCCACTGTACGCACGTTGGCTGCAACCACCCCTGGAACCAGCCCTGCAGTGACGACCACTGTACACACTGGGCAGGACGTGATGGACACTGTGCGCACGTTAGTCGGTAAGCCAGGCAGAGGCAGAACTGCAGTGATGGCCACTGTACGTACCAGGGAAGGGATGGCCACTGTACGCCCTTCGTCTGCCTCCTCCTAAGGGAACAGCACCACGGTGACGGCAACTGAATGCACCGGGGAAGGGACGGCCACTATACGCCCTTCAGCTGTTGTCTCTAGAAGTTTGTGGAACTGCGATGATGGCCACTGTACTCATCGGGGAAGGGACGGCCACTGTATGCCCTTCACCCACAGCCCCTGAGACTTGGAGGAAGTCCCTGGCTTTGCCATCAAGAGGCTGAGTGGGACGTCTGTCTGTCTGTCTGTCTGTCTGTCTCTCCCTCTCTCTCTCTCTCTCTCTCTCTCTTCCCTCACAGGTGCAGCCCCCCAGAGGAGTTGCAGTTCATGGAGTGGTGGCAAGGACCTCTCCTGGGCCCAGGGACCCACACTCTACAGGCCGCTCCTGGGCCCAGGGATCCACGCTCTACAGGCCGCTCCTGGGCCCAGGGATCCATGCTCTACAGGCCGCTCCTGGGCCCAGGGATCCACGCTCTACAGGCCGCTCCTGGACGACGCCCTCCGCTGACAGATGCCACGAGGAAGGGACGCCTCAGGCAGTTCTTGACGGCAGTCCTACCCGGTGGAGACCGCAGTCCTCAGTCACCCAGGGACGCCTCCAGGACTCCGGGGCGGGGCCTCCCAAGCCCCACCAGGAGCAGCAAAGGTAGGCATGCCTTTTGGCCCTGTTCAGCCCCAGTCCAGAGGGCCACCTCCCAAGTCGAGGCCCCACCAGGAAAGGGCCTCACAGCCCCGCCTGGACGACCTCACCCCTGGCAGTAGTTCCGTTCCTATGACCTACTTCCCATGCCCGGGCGCCACCTGTAACCAGCCCAGGCCCTACGAAGTCAAGCCTGACAGTATCCACATTTCCCTGTGCTGTGTATTATTGTTGTATAGTGAAGCCTGATAGTGTCCATACTTACCTGCACTGTATATTATTGTTGTGTATTGAAGCCTGACAGTGTCCATACTTACCTGTACTGTATATTATTGTTGTATATTGTAAAGGATCATAATTAAGGCAATATAAGTGTAAGGTTGGTCTGTCAAGTTATTGTGCTCAGTTCCTCTCATGGTGTATTCTAGTTCCGGTCTCGAAAGAGAACCCCGCTCAGTAGCTAATGTCCTTAGGAGGAGAAGTCGACCTAAAAACACCTAGCATAACAGCCTTAAAACATTTTTATCAACATAATTTGTAACAGTTAACAGTGTGCACATTGCCAACATTTTGGAGTCGAATAGAAATCTTTTCTTTTTTTCCATGCAAGCTGTTACTAGAAACGTCCTACAGCGACATTGCACATCACAGATCAGTTTCGTGTTCTCTCAGCGTTCAGGTGACTGGAATAGTCTATGTACCTATAAACCTAAGTATATGTGGTCTAAGGGCGCAAAGCGTTTCTCCTTACATGGATCTATGCGTGTTATGTCTGGTGTGGAAGTTATTACCTCCTGTTTGTAAAAACACCTAAGTATGTCCCTGTACAGAGTTTTGCAAGAGTTGTACAACCTGTGAACTGTTGACTCTGTCTTCTGGAACAGAGGTTCATTTGCATAAACTTGGGAAGTATGAGTGTCAGGAAAGTGAAGTACATGAGAACAGAAGGATCTTGTAGGGCTTCATATGTACTGTAGAAGAAGCTGGCAGCCTGTCCTCTAGGTGCTTCTGTGAAAAGTAGAGTGTAAGGGGTTGCCACTGTTCCACCACACGATTTACAGCCATCTGTAATGACGCCATCTTGTCTGTGCAACTTGCAGTAATTTGTGTGGTTTAACATCACAGAATGACTGGAATTCTTTAAATTCGTTCTTTCTTTTTGCACTGTGAGAGAAATGTGTATGTATGTTTCTAACTAGGTCTTCACATACACGAGTTAGAGTCTTTGCTGCCTGTGATGCGCACAGATATATCGTATGATATATGCACCTGAGAATTGTCACACCTGGAGCAGCCTCACGGAGGCGGCTAGAAAGTGAATTATATGCACCCATGATATTGCTTGCACCATCGGCAGCAAATCCTATCAAATTCTCCACTGGTATGGAGTGTTCCTCAGAACAGTTCATTATTAACTGAAACAGATGTTCTCCTGTGGATCCTGTTGCGCTCTCTGTGGTGTTGTCATTTGTCGTGTCATATACACGCAACAAATCAAGAAATTTTGTTTCAGTTATACCTGTTGCTTGGCTGAACATTTTAATCACAATTGCACAGCTCATACAACAGCTGATGTCTGTTGTCTCGTCTATGATCACAGAAAATTTATTTTCTTTCATAGCATCATGTAGCTAGTTTCGAGATACGTTACCTATGTCATTTAGTACATGTTTAGCCTTGGTTCTCTTTAATGATAATTGATTTTGCAATTTGTGTGATAGGGAATGTAGCTTTCAGTAGTGATGTTAAGTGGTCAATGGAATTGATAGAAATATTATGTTCATCCAAAAATGCTGTTAACTTAATTTCAGCACGAGTCACGGAATCATCACAATCACTTAGAGGAGAAGGCTGGGTTGGTGAGGCCATTTGAAGTGCAGGAGCCTCTGTGTGGCGCTTTGATATTCTGTGACGTTTAAGAGTCGAGATTTCGGTGACCATGGTTGACTTACACACGACACAGTAGGCTTTATTATCTTCAGAATCTACCTTCCTGAGCCATCCTCTAAAGCCATCATGTAGCCACTCCTCTCGGAACTACCGTTTGGCATCGTCACATCCAGGCCGGATGTTTCGCGGCTGTACACAGGTTGATTCGTATTGTTCCATTGAAAATCCAGTGACTACGTATAAAGAATGGCCACCATGAGCTATTATGTTTTGAGAATGAATTTATCATTTATGACCATATAACCATTTACCATTTCTTTTTCTTCAACTGGGCATACTGGTATGGGGTTACTGAAAGGAATCTCACTTTCAGGATGGGGTGAGACCACATATATATAACAATGCTAAAATGGGGGGCTCTCATTAACGTAAAGTTCAGCAAAATTACATTGATTATTGGGAATTACTATAGCAGCTTAACAGCGCACGTATAACAAGGGTAGGTCAATCAATGTTCAGTATAGCAGTAACACATTAATTAATCTTTCGTACTTGCAGTCTTAGATGAGTGATGACCTTATTTCGTCATTAGCCTTTACGTCTCATTACTGTTCTACAGAATACTGTAGGGTGACAAAAAAATGTTATGCTCTGCACATCACAGTAGGAAAGTATACATTCCATTTATGTGGCGTAGTATGGAATAGTGTTATTTAAATAATTTCTAATAACTAAAACATTGTATTATTGGGGGATGCGGCAATTAAAGGCGCATCACGCGGCTGCAACTACCTCGGCCACGTTCGTTTGTAGTGGTTGTTTGGGCCGCATAGCAGACGAAAAAGCCCACTTCGGCAACACTGCAGCGCACACATACGCTTCAGCAGAGAGACAGACAGACAGACAGACAGACTGACAGAGAATTTGGGGTTGTGGTGGGGGGTGAAATGGTAAGGTATGGGAGAGACATCTGGCATTGTGGTGAGGAGTAGGGTTAAGATGGACAGGAAAGAAGGAGAAACGAATGTTGATTGCTTAAAATTATAATTATTGTTCACTAGTCTAATAGTGCTCACGTGGTGCTTGAGAAAACTTGTCTATTACTGTTAACTGAGGGGTCTCCTGAAGAATTATGATGTTGGGTTATTTAATATACCGTTCACTGTCTGACTAGATGGCTCAGAGATCATGGCCAATTGGTTGCATCCAAATACAGTATTCGCAATGACATGTTCATCTTGGGCCACATCCCATCCCCAACCGTATAGATTATTAAATGAAATACACTACAGAGTCCAGGCCAACAGTATATATATATATATATATATATATATATATATATATATATATATATATATATATATATATATATATGTATGTATGTATGTATATATATATATATATATATATATATATATATATATATATATATATATATATATATATATATATATATATATATATATATCCACTCCGGCCTGACTAGTTTACCAAATAGTAACAGGTTGAGTGTTGTGTGTGATCACTTGGATTGCTTACAGTTCATGCCGTGGCAGCGATCCCTGTATTTTGTCTGATAGGTATATAATTTTTCGTACATTTGTCTCTCGCTATGGCTTCTATGAGAGGTGCAAGTATCAGTGTTGGTGTCAAGTATAATCACAAATCTGTTCCAACTGTCAAACGTCCTTGATTGAAGTTAATTGGTCTGGCAAACTACCGCAATGACTAACCCCCTCAATAACCAAATAAAGAAATAAATGAAAATAATGGTAATTGGTTCAGGGCCTGCATGCTTACGCTCACTTTTTTGCCTAATACCCAAATAATAACCTCTTAAATGACTGGAAAAACTGGACCAGCAATGTTTACACTGATTCTCCTACTCTCGATTGTGAATCAGACAACCTTTTGCTCTCATATTTCTCCTAGCTAACTTTGTGAACCAACACTGTTATCAGTGTATTATGTCTGTGAATACGAAATTCCCACAATCAACCATTCCTAACCATCATTTTCGGTTCTTGTGAGTAGGACATTTCTCATCAGATTTCTCGTTCTTTTAGTGACGTTTATCCTTAAATATCATATCACCGCTTCAGTTTATTTTTTATCATTTATCAAAACTGACCTATAGTGTCCAGATACATAAAGTACACCTACTCATCGTGATCTGTCAACCACGACCATCCCAGTGAATCCTCCTCATTAGTTTCCATGTACTGTATCCCACCAAGACCAGAATCATCATATCAAAGCTCATTTCACAGTTAAGTTTAAATTTTCGTACACATCTTCACATGGATGAACGACTACAAACAATCCCGTCCTCTTGTCTCCATCAAACACACAAATTTCTATCCTTTGGTGGTGGATATCACAATAGTGACTACCTCAACTAGCTGCAGACATTGCTTATACTGACTGGTTATGCTTCTATATTGTGACACTACTCGAATAACTGCCATCAAACCATGTGGCCAATGACCCATGTGCAGTATAATCCAAACCATTCTCCACGTATCCAGCTGTCTCTGACTTACCTATACAGAGTGGTGACCTTCTTACCCCTACTGTACATCATCTGACCTTTTTAGCCTGGACTTACCCTGCTTTCCCTGTTCTTTGCTAATCAGTTTCCTCAGTGTAGCTTTCACCTTTCCTAGACATCCCACACCAGCCTGCCTTATCAGCTCTCCTTATGTCTGGCCTGCCTGTCCCATATTATTTCACCTCCTCAGTCCCTGTTGTTCCTGTCCACCTTATAAATAAAGGGTTCATCCTTGGACTACGCCCTATAACCTTAACCTCTGATGAATTCTTAATATCAGACCACTTCATCCTATCGCGCCCTTCAATCGTTTCACTACACATGGTCCAAATAGAATCAAAACTGTCAGAGCAGACCTTGTCCTGTGATTCTGACGTTTGACCTATACTTCGGAAAAACAATTTAGTTCATCCTAACCTGACCTTTAACACTACAACCAAGTTCGCTTAAATCTAATTGGGTTTGTCACACACACACACACACACACACACACACACACACACACACACACACACACACACACACACACACACACACACACACACACACACACACACACTTAGAAGGAACATCCACCTCTGGAACTTGGACGGCATTGCCGCATACTACTCATCATTCTTAACTACCAACAGGAAAATGGGGAGACCTGTACGAAGTACTGCTGCGCACATTATTGATGAGATATCTGTCTCTTCATTTTTGCACTTGGGTTTTGCTTTTCAAAAAAGAAGTCACAGTTATGTGAGTGGAGGAAGTTGGAGAGGATAATAATGAAGGGACAGACAGGTGAGTTGGCATAATGGTGAGTAGGGGTAGAGAAGAGATCGAAGGTAGGCTTAAGAGTTATGGACGCTATGTAATACGGCGATGATGATTAGGTGGTTAGTAATGCCACATCACATAAAATTTTCTTGATCATAGTTGATGTCCTTTGGGGAAGTACTGATCTGAAATATTGTGAAAAAGACGTTTCATTGGTATTCACTTATAAAAGAGGGTAGAACTAATCAAATTATTTCTATCTGACTTACAATAAACCTAGTGTTGTATGTAAAGCGAAGTATTTTGATTGGAACCCACCACAGCGCGGTTAATGTGCTTGTGTGGGCGGGAGGGTGAGATGTAAGTGGACAGTGACTGACACAGGTAGGATTGGTGAAGTATAGGGTGACAAGAAATGGGGTCTTCTTGTCCCATATCTCATTCCCATCTCCTGTTATCCCATTCCTTGTGCTGATCCTCTAGTTAAGTTAAGACTCCTTTGATTTTCGAGTTACTACATTGATTTTAGTGTTATATAATTGTTTCGACACACACATTCCCACATACACATCTCTTCTATACAAGCTGCTTTACCCCCCTCCCCGTCTCTCTCTCTCTCTCTCTCTCTCTTTCTCTTTCTGTGTGTGTGTGTGTGTGTGTGTGTGTGTGTGTGTGTGTGTGTGTGTGTGTGTGTGTGTATGTATGTGTGTGTGTCCTGCTCTTGCAGCTTGGTGTACGGGTGGCGGAATGCATGGACCCTGGGAATGGGTGCGGTGTGTCTGTGTGTGCACTTTGGGAGTGGATGGAGTTGGTGAATGTGTGGAATTGTGGGTGGGTAGGGTGGGTGAATGCGTTGACTTTGTGGGTGGGCGGGTTAGCGGGGTGTAGGTAAGCTCTCTGTGTGCGTGTTACCGTCCATCAGTCCATCCTTCTGTGGGAAGTCGCTGACTCATATACTTGAGACAGACTACATTATGTGAGGCTGTGGATTTGTGGATAAATGTGTGGGTATGCAGAGTAAAGGTCCATGGGGAGTAGAACCATGGAGTGATAGGTTCCCATGTTGGAAAACAGAGCCATGAAAAATATGTCCCTAAAGAAATGGATCAAAATAAAAAATATAGGTACAATGGGTAAAATAGGTTAATGATGAAATAGGTCCATCAATGTATTTAGGTCCATTGAAGAGTTGGTATTTCCTCAGGAGAAATTAAGCCCATGAAGTAAAACAGGTCCATGGGGAATATAGGTTCAAGGGAATAAATAGGTGCAGGGGGAAAATACAGCAAGTCCAGGGTGAAAAAGTAGTTCATGGAAGGGAAATTTTTTGATGGATAAAATAAGTTCATGTAGAAAATAAGTCCACCGTTAAAAGAGGACACTGTGGGAAAACAGGCCCATAGAGGAAAATGGACCTATAGGAAAAAGTAGGTTCGCTGGGAAATATAGGTGAATATGGCAATATATTGCGATGAACAAAAATAGGTCCAGGGCGAAAATACTATTAATCCATTACGGAAAGCAGATTTAGGAGGAACAAGTCCTTTGGGGGAAATTTGTGGATGGGGGAGCTGATATCTAAGAAGTATAGGTGGAGATAGGTCTGTATACTAAGGTAAAATGTTACTGAGAGTCTGTGTTGTTGTAACAGTGTGACTGAAGTGTGAAGGAGATATTCTGTAGGTGGATTACTGGAAATGGTGAGAAAAATTGCAATACAAAAATATACTGCATATAAAGACATTTAAAACAGCAAATAAACAAAACGGAGCACTCCGAGAATGTAACATCACCCATCACTTGGTCTAGGAGTTGAACATATGACTATGTTCTATGACCGTGACTTTCGACTGATTGCCTACAAAATACAGCTACTTCATCCAGGCCTGACCTTTGACACTTTCATAAGTTTGATCCATATCAGATGACAACCATTTGAGTTGACCATGCTCTGTGAGTGACCTTTTCCTGTACCCTTACCTTCCACCAATTGTTCTCAAAATTGAATTCCTTTACTTGCATTGTTTAGTTTAAGCTGGAAAAACACGGTTTAAGTTGACATTACCTTGTGAACTTGGACAATGCTTCAACCCTTGCATGATCCTTTTCCCATGTTTGGTTAAAATCTTATCAAAACTCCTTTACTTATTGGATGACATATAGACACACGGGTTGGCGTTTGACCTTGCCCTGTGACTATAATCTTTGAGTATTATGCTCATTATATTGTTTAGGTAAATCATAATTTGTATACTGTATAGGGTGATTCAACAAAGAGTACATTAATGTGGAGGACGAACTCCTTGGGTAATTCTAAACAACAATATCTCTATGGTAAAATGGCAGATTCTGCATGGTTTGCATGTTACAATACATTTAAGATGTTTGAATAAGGGTGAAAATTGAGGTGAAACCCGCGTAGGTTTTTGTACTCGTTTATTCAAAAATCTCTACAGTGTCCCTCTCTTTGTTACAAACTAAAGGAAATGTTCAGATTCGTCCCCATCTGCCTCTAAGCAACCCTGTACCATTGACCGACACGTTCCAAAATGCCTGGACTGTTTTATGTGCTCGCACCTGTCACGGACATGTGGCCATAAATCCTCTTTTGTTTGAACCTCTGTATCATACATCAACGTCTTTAAATGATCCCATAGGTAGAAGTCCAAAGGGTTCAGATCCCCGGAGCGGGGTGGCCAAGGAATGGGGGCAGCATGCCCCATCCACCTGTGGGGATAAATAGTATCCAGATATTCCCTTGATACTCGAGCCAAATGGGAGGGGGCACCATCATGCTTGAACCACATGTACCCCCAGTGTCACATCTTGAAGTAACACTGGCAGTGTCTCCTCGAGGAAATGTCTGTAGACGTCTGCCAGCGCTGTGGTAGCAGATAAGGGCGATAATATAAGCTGCAATAACGCCAGTCCAAACGTTTATGGAAAACCTTACCTGGTGTGCTCTACGTTCTGTAGTGTGAGGGTTACCGGCCGCCCATGTATGTGTGTTGTGTGTAAAAGGTACCACCTCATGGATTTTGCCTCATCTGTGAATGAATCAATACTGGTGAAGTGAGGATCAACAGCATGCTGTCATGAATAACACCTACAGAATTCGATCCGTTGTGAATAATCGTTAGGTTCCAACCGTTGGACATTCTGGTGATGATATGGGTGCAGGAGGTTTGCGTGGAAAAAACGGACAGACATATGACTGTGGTACTTGCAATGCAACTCCAACTGCTCGTGTAATGTGGATTTTCCTGTACCTGGTTCAGGATTTCCTCGTCTGTGTGGCCCTGTATTGGTTGTCCCCCAATATCTGTTGTAAGTCGACGGACCTATCCCCTTTCCCACAACCTCCGATCAACAGCGATGAATGTTCAGAGGTTTGGCAGTCTTCAGTTTGCATACCATTCTTCATGCAGTCATGCACCCTGTGCAGCATTTCCTCCTGCTGCCCCTAACACAAGGTGCATATCAGCATATTCAGCATCTGTGTATTACACCATGGTGAAGTGCACTCCAGTACGGCATCCCACCGTGACCTGTACATGTAAGATAAGACAGTGGTAGATACAATTAAGAGGTTACGATGTTAAACAATACTACATTACGTTATCGCACCAGTGCAGACTGACGTAACATGTAAACAACAGCCAAATATGTAAAATGCATAATCAACAGATTTGTCATTGAAATCAGTAAGTACCTGTAATGCTACGTATCTCCCCACATAGTAGATTGAGATATGGGTCCAGCCTGGGCTGCGGCAACGATGCGAATGTTGTAGGGTGCACACCAGCCAGTTCACATTACCTCCCCTTCTTCACCCCATCATCACACCTCCCCACCCCCACCCCATCTCCACCGTACCTGCCTTTACCTCATTCGGCCGTACACGGTCCGTGTCACATTGCAACTGTGTCGTTCGTGTGTATCACGCTGTACTGTTGTACAGTCAGGGAAAGTTCCGCATTACCTACTGTTCTGAGCATTGGTGGTCGACGAACTGTCACGAAGCAGCAGCCAGACCCCCACATGTCTGGTAACTGTGAGTGGGAGGGAGGGTGGGCAGGTTGGCAGAGTTGCTCACGTCACAGTATCAATAGCTAATAATATGTCCGATGTATTCTCAAAGTGAAAAAGCGGTATGTTGTTTGTATGGGATCATACAGTTCTCTGAGTCTGTTTACAGTTCTGGATATATAATACATGTTAACTTCAAAGGTATGCTTCTTTGCCTTCGTTTTGTATTATTCAATAGGAATGATAGTTACAGAGACTGATCTTATAATTAGGACTTCCCATGTCATTCTGTCTAAAGGAAAACGAAGTCATTTAATCGTTCATATAGATTTTTTTTAATTACACAATACACTAGACAGGTTCCACATGAATAATTACCAGAATAATCCTGGGAATGTTTGCTGGCGGATGTTTATAGTGGGATGACAGAGGATAAATAATTATACAAATTTGTAAGAATTTACACACACACACACACACACACACACACACACACACACACACACACACAGTCAACACAAAATATACATACTCGCAAGGTAAAGAGAAGAGTATACTGAGAGGTAAGTACAGCCCCCCCGAGCCGCGCAGATTCTGTGACGTCAAAGTTAATAAGAGAGAGAGAGAGAGATAGAGAGAGAGAGAGAGAGAGAGGTGGGGGTGGTGGAAGAAAACGGGAGCTTGACAGAAAACCATCTGTATGTATGGTATGCTTTTGTATTATGAATGTTCACACAGGTCGCTACTCAACACACTCACACAGTAATGGAACTTACTTGTTAAACTCGGTAGTTGAAGAGTAGGCACTGCTCCTTTCTTGAATTTCCTTTGTCCAGGAGGCACTGGTAAACCAAGCAATTCATACTTAAGGTTGCGTTCAAAGGCAGTACTCTCAAAATGACCGCTGCATACAAAACCAGATGACCGATTTTTCTTTGTGTCACATAATTCAATCCATTTTTTTCTAAGTTCTTCATCTTTCGGCAGTGCATGAAAATGTATTCTCTTGTCACCTTTCACATGAATGGATTTGCATCCACGAACTATACAAATTGTTGGCATGTTCACAAAATTATCTGTATTGCCATAGCCACCCCTAAAAACAGAAAACGGAGTACCTATTCACAGGCAGGTGTGTGTGTGTGACTGGCGTGTGTTGAGCAGGATGAGCTGCAGTCTGTATTAACTATGACGTCATGCGCAGACCGAGACGTATTTTAACTCCCCCTCACCCCCCCATGAAACTACCTTTCATTCTCTTTACCTTGCATACTCGTATACGTCATATCGTTACGAATATCTCCTGCGGGAACGTCTCATGTTGAAGTCGGAGAGGAATGAAAGCATTCAAACCTCTGTCCGAACCCAGCAAACTTCCTTAACTTTCCTGACAACACTGTCTCTACAGACATCTACGTGTATTTTAAATAAAATACCAGCATCATATTGCCATCTATCCTTACTAAATTAACTCAAACACACCGTCCAGGTCATACATCGCAGACTTACACGTGATTCCCAGCCTATCACCAAACCCTCCTCTTCCCCCAATCCCCCTCCTCCCCCTCCTTCACATTCATAGTTACCAGACACACAAGGTCTGGCTGCCGCTTCACATACACCCGTCCCACAACAGTGCTTCAAGAGGTGGGTAATGCGGAACTTTCCGTGACTGTACATAAGACAAGTGTGATGAATAATCACAATAACCCAAGCGGGTTTCACTTCAACTTTCACCTCATTAATACAGCATCTTAAATTCATTGTAACAGGCAAACTATGCAGAATCCGACATTTTACCATAAAGACATTGTGCTTGAGAATTACCCAAGGAGGTCGTCATCCAATTTAATGTAAGCTTTGCTGAATCACCCTGTATATTATTTGCCGTATGACTTGCCAGCTTCAACCTAAATTTGTAGCAACGATGATGTCTGGGAATCTCTGAAACAGTGGAGTTGGTTTATGATGGTAGTGAAGCTTCGAATTCCTATTTTTGACTGTTGCCATGGATTAAGTAAACATGTATTTAAAAAAGAAAACAGTGGTGTAGAGAAAAACAGTGATGCAGACAAAATAGCAGAAGCCTTCAGTGTATGACGTGGCATACTGCAATATCCTTTACCTTTGTACTGGTTGTAATAAAGAGGCCACTTTGACGACCCTCCAGGTGGTTGCCTGATGTCATTCACTAGTCTGACCTTTTCATCATTCCGAAACCATGTCTGTAACATCTTACAAAATGCCTTTATGTATTAAATTTGTATCAGTCATCCAGACCTTCGTATAACACAACCTATTCCATAAACACAATTAATATTTTGTATTTCAGACGGGATTGTGCATATCAACGTATCCATATAAACGCCTTTGTAATATTAACCAGTGTAACTTAAACAGTGTAACGCGGTGTGTGTGCTGGCAGGTGGCACCGGTTCTTGCTGTGGTCTATGCTAACACCTTTTATAGTTGCCTTAGTTAATATCATGTTATCATGCCTGCTTTTAATGTTTACCGGCGAATAGTCTGAACATCACATCCTTGCTTTTGATCACTGTTTGATTTATATTGCTTGTTACTGCCTAGCTGTTGCATACAGCGAGAAATGACATGCATGACATAATCGAAAAGTGTTGATACGGGGGTGTGCCAAGCTGACTTTGTTATACTTACTGCTATGAAACACCCTAATATTGAAACTTAAGGCGACAGTAAATGTTTGTGTGCTTAGGCCCGGGCTTTGTAGACTTTGCGAAAGTAACATAGTCGTGATATTTTATAATATTAGGGCGAAATACTACATAGATGATTTCCGTAACTGTTAACGGTATAGAGACTCTTGGTATCTTTACGTTCTGACACCTTTGGCAACATTATACTTTATGGCCCTGCTATAACGTTCCCCACATGGTGAACCATAAACGCCAGGCAACGAGTATGGGCGAGCTGTAACTGTTATAATATCATACACCAGTTAAGGCTTCTGACAATTCACAACAACTGAATGTTACGTAACAAATTACTTATTATATTACAATACGCATAGTTCATTGTTGGGTGCAGATCTCTCTCACTCTCACTCTGAGTGTAACACACACTCACACACTCACACTGACACTGACACACACTGACACTCACACACTGACACTCACACACTCTCATTCACACACTCACACATTCATAAACACACACGCACACACACACGCACACACACACACACACACACACACACACACACACACACACACACACACACACACACACACACACACACACACACGTGAATCTTGAGCTTGTAATATATTAATCTTGAGATTTGGTTCTAGTTATCGAAGGCAGAAGAAGTTAAAGATGGATAGAGGGAGTTGATTGTGATTTATTATCTTCAAAGAAAAGTTTATGTTGTGCAGTGTATGTATTACACAGGAAAGTATATTTAGTAGGTAAGTCTCGTTGGACCCCTCTTCTTATTTCCTCTCTCCACAACCTTTCGCTTCTATGGCTAGCCCCGTTTTGACTCTCTAATCCCTTCCTTCTTTTACAGGAGAGCTAGTGTCAAGTGTACAAGCCATAGGTCTGGGTTCTAGAAGCTTGTATGTGTCTCTGGGTATGTAGCGTTTCCGGTGCACGTCTAGCATTCCTTCACTAAAATCTTGCAAGCTCATTTCTTTTTCCCACACCTAGCTTCAGTGGTGTTCCTGTCTACTATGTATCTATCTATAAGTTGTATTATTATAATATGGAGTCTTGACATCACTCGGTCACGCCAGCTGGTGATCCTCCGACAGCAGTTATCATTGACATGCTAATCTACTAATACATAACACTGATTATAATATTGCATAGATATAATATTCATGTTAACATTGCAATGATCCAGTAATATTTTAGAAACATAATACATTTTAAACAAGTTGTATACATGACTGAACAAATGTACTATAGTTAAAATGATTATTGAATATTGTATGACATATTGTTAAATGTGTATGCATAACAGGCATATGTATATATGTAAATAAGAGTTCAAAGTTAAGATTATAGTAAGAGCTATTAATATTTTATATAGAGATAATGATACCGGTATACTTCTATATTATGTGTCTTTCCATTTTTCTTTTTTTTAATAATATATAAAATTAATACTATATACAAAATATAGTCTGTACACTTCATTCAGGGGGTTTTACTTGACTCTCTACTTTACCCCCACTAAATACTGACTCCAAGTTTGCAGTTTTTGCATGCTTTCTGTGCATTGCAAACAGCACTCCTGCACATACAATAGAGAAGATTATAAAGATAGTAAGTGCTGGGCTATACACATAATATGGGTTGAATATACTAAAATTTAAATCTTCCCGGGACTTCATTGTTTCATTGATTAGTTGCATAGTTTTAAACTTAGGTGAAGTCAACTTAATACTTGTGCTCAGGTTTAAGTCCATATCAGGCAGTGGGTGGAATATTTGTGTGTGATTGAGGATGACATAGTGATCCATGGTGGATAAATTGGCCATGGATGGTGTAAGTACCGCACATTAGTCTGGTGCTATGTATAATCCTGAGGCTGAAGTATGAGATGGTGGTATATCTGGACAGATTATGTAAACTGATGTGTTATGAGTGAAATAAAAAAAAAAAAACTGTGAGTGTCCGATACCTTGATGGTGTATAAGCTTATCAGAAGCAAATGTGATGTTGTAGTGGTGATGAATGTCTTGATTTCTTATGAGAGCCATTTCACAAGGGACTGTTCCAGTAGGCTGAAACGTGAAGATGTACGCAGGACAAAGGTGAACAGCATGTAGGGATGTACGGCACTTTCGTTCAATCGTTGATTCACTGGCGAAAGTGACAGTGTTCCGTCTCTTGGAGACCATGATGAGTTCGGTGTCTGTGTTGATGATGACCAAAGTGTTATTATTCTCAGAAAGGAAGGGGTATATTTGGTATACTGTGAACAGGTCGTCAGTTATGAATGTTACATTAACTATTACTGATGTTGGTGATTATTCGTCAGACCTGAGTGAATGTGGTAATTGGAGGGGAATCTCTTTGTCACCGATAGCTTTGAAAGTTTTCAGTAGAGTGTTGTTAAATAGGTTGGAGCCGGTGGTTGAGGGTATTATGAGGGATGAACAGGCTGGTTTTAGAAAGGGACGTGGTTGCAATGATCATATCTTTATAGTTAGGCATTTGATGCAGCAAGTTAATGAAATGAGAGTACCGTTAAGTCTTTGTTTTGTTGATTTTGAAAAGGCTTTTGATAGTGTTTCGAGAGAGACTATGGGGAAGATCATGAGACATTATGGAATACCAGAGGAGTTTGTGAGGGTCATTATGAACATGCATGAGGACACATTTTGTAAAGTGATGGTTGATGGTTGTCTGAGTGATTCGTTTGAAGTCAAGTCCGGAGTAATTCAAGGTGGTGTTCTATCGCCTTTACTATTTATATTGGTCATTGATTACATTATGAAACGCGTTGGAACAGAAACCGGTGCAGGTATACTTTGGGGAGAGAACAGGAAACTTTTGGATTTAGATTATGCAGATGATATAGTTTTGATTTGTGATGGGCCAGAAGAGATGCAGAGAGTGTTGGATTGTTTGGTGAGTGAAGGTCGCAAGGTGGGTTTGGTTATTAATTGTGGAAAAACTGAAATAATCAATATGAATATGGAAAATGCGCAGGAATGTGTAATTGGAGGTATGGTTGTAAAGCAAGTTGATAGGTTTAAATATTTAGGTACTTATTTAGCTAAGGATGGTTCTTTGAACTTTGAATTCGAGGAAAGGTTAAAGAAGGCTAATCAGGCAATGGGAATGCTTAAAAATATTTGGAATAATAACAATTTTTCTGTGCATACAAAAATCAAACTTTATAAGGTAATGGTTAGGAGTATCTTAATTTATGGACACGACTCTTGGTACAGCACAGTGACTACGGAAAATAAATTCTTGGTGTTTGAAAACAAAGCACTTAGAAGAATATTAGGAGTTAAGTGGTGGGAAAGGATACCAAATAGTAGAATTAGAGAAATAACGGGAGTGCAGCGGGTCGATGAATATGTTAGGTTCTCACGATGGAAGTGGCTAGGACATGTGTATAGGAGACAGGGAATAGTACGAGGTACACCAGGGTGGGTGGCACTTGGTAGGAGAGGTAGAGGAAGGCCAAAAGAGACGTGGGTGAGGACAATGAGACGAGAAGCTGGAGATGAGTGTTGGGGAGATCTTGAGGAGTTAGCACAAGATAGGATGTGGTGGTGTGAGTTCATCGAGGCCCTATGCATCCCCGAGGGTGCCACAGGAAATGATTGATTGATTGATTGATTGATGTTGGTGTTAGTGTTGCTTCTATATATGGATAATATAACATGAAATCTCTACCCTGAAACAAAGGCTTCAAACTATGTTTATGTATCTATCTATCTATCTATCTATTGCCAGACGCCTCAATCCCGTTTGGGGTGGCCACAAACATATCGCCTCCAAGTCGCCCTGTCCCCCGCCATTTCACTCCCCTGCTCCCAACTCACACCCCCCTCTCTCATATACCTCTCCACCCCATCTCTCCATCTCATCCTCGGCCTCCCCCTCCCTCTTTCCCCCTCCACCTCACTCACATACACTCTCTTCGTCAGTCTTTCACCCTCCATCCTCTCCACATGGCCAAACCACCTCAGTGTGTTCCTCATAACGCTTCCTATCACATCCACATCAACACCACAACGCTCCTTTATATCCTCATTCGTCAGCCTGTCTCTCCATGTGACTCCACAGGCTCCTCTTAAATAACTCATTTCCACGGCTCTCACTCTTGACTTGTGTCCTTCCAACAACGTCCAAGCTTCACTTCCGTAAGTTAGAGTTGGTATCACAATACTGTCATGTAGTAACTTTTTCACTTCCATGCTCACTTCCCTGTTTCTTATCACTGCTTTCAAAGAACCAGCAACCTTTCTTCCCTGCTGTACCCTTTCAAGCACTTCACCTTCCAAACCTCCATCCTTACTCATCACACTACCCAAGTACTTAAACGTACTCACATTTTCCAATTCCTCACCATCCAACCTCGCTGTACATTCACTGACTTCACCTCTCTCAAAGACCATCACTTTACTCTTCCCTACATTCACCTTTAGATTCCGTTTCTTACACACTCTCTCAAACTCATCCACCAAGCCTTGCAGCTTCCCTTCGTCTTCATTCAACAACACGGTATCATCTGCAAACAACAGTACAGGGAGTTTCCAAACACTATCCTCTCTCACCAGGCCCACTCCAACATCCACTACCCTACCTTGTACCTCTTTTATTACCCCATCCATGTACAGATTGAACAACCATGGAGACATGACACATCCCTGTTTCAACCCAACTTTCAAAGAGTAATATTCACTTAGTTCACCATCCACACGCACTGCAGCCTTCGCACCATCGTACATACTCTTCACAGCATTCAACAACTTCCCATCTATTCCATATATTCTTAACACTTTCCACAATCCTAGTCTATCCACCCTGTCATATGCTTTTTCCAAATCCATGAAAGCCGCATACAACTTCTTTCCCTTCTCTAGAAACTTTTCCACTAAAGATCTGAGAATGAATATCTGATCTACACAACCTCTTCCCTTCCTAAAGCCTCCCTGTTCTTCTCCAACTAATTTCTCTGTTCTTTCTCTAACTCTGTCAATAAGTATCCTACCATATACTTTTCCTATTATACTAAGAAGACAAATGCCCCTATGATTACCACACACTTCTTTTTCCCCTTTTCCTTTGTACAAGGGAATAATTATACCTGACTTCCAATCCTCCGGGACTCTACCTTCCTCCCAGGCCAATCTGCACATCTTCCACATCCATTCTACTACTATCTCTCCCCCATGCTTCAGCATTTCACCACACACTCCATCAATTCCTGGGGCTTTCCCTGATTTAACTTTCTTCATTGCATCCACAACTTCTATCCTACTGATTTCTTCCTGTCTTGTCACCTCCCTCCTTCTTCCAGCCATTCCCCAGCCACTTATACTCGCATTACTTCCATCCTCCACGTTTAACAATTCCTTAAAGTGTTCTCTCCATCTGCTCACTTTTTCTCCCTTCTCCACTAGTAATCTACCATTTTTATCTTTCACTCTGCTGCTAACTCCACTTCCACCCTGTCTTACTCTTTTCACCTCTTTCCAGAACATTTTCTTACAGTCCCTCCACTTTACACTCAAATTCCTTCCAAATTCCTCATCCACTCTCTTCTTACTCTCTCTTACTAATCTTTTCACCTCTCTCTTTCTTTCTACATATAACTCTCTCTTCCGCCTCTCAACTTCTTCCACGCCCCTATTTCTCATCCATTCATTGTATGCTTTCTTCTTTTGTGCCACAGCCCGTTTCACCTCTTCAGTCCACCACGCTGTTCCTTGCACCCCCCTCCGTCTTCTCTTCCTTCCACACACCACATCACATGCTGCACATATTTCTTCTGTAAATATTCTACACACACCTTCCACGTCCCCCATCTGCTTCAACTCATATTTGCCCAATCGTTCCTCCACTTCTCTCTTATACTCTGCCTTTTTCTCATCCTCTTGTAACCTTTCCACTCTTCTTGCAACTACTCCTTCCTCTCGTCTTTCCCTTCTTCTATTCCTCCATCTTACTTGAACTTTAACTCTGGCCACCACCAAGTAGTGGTCAGAAAGTCCACTCCCCCAACGTCTATTAACTCTTGCATCCAATATACATCTTCGCATCCTTTCATCCACACACATAATCAATCATTGCTTTCCTTCCACTCAATTCACCACCCACCCTTCTCATCACTCGCCATGTATACCTGTGGATCATTTTATGCCTGAAGAGGGTATTGGCCATCACCAACCCCCTCCCAGCACAAATGTCCACTAACGCACTCCCATTCTCATCTATCTCAGCAGGCACACCCCACTCACCAACTATTCCATCCACCTTCACATTCCCAACTTTACCATTCATATCACCAATCAAAAACACTCTATCATTCCTTCCAAACTTTTCCATGCACACTTCTACATTTGTCCAGAACTCTTCTCTCACTCTTCTAGCACGATCTTGCGTTGGCGCATACACACACACAATCGCCCACATTTGTATTCCAACTTTCAACTTTACCCACACAATCCTTGATCCAACTGATCCATACTGTCTTATGCTCCTCTTCCATCTTTTACTCACAACTATACATACTCCTTCCTTTGCCCTCTCATTCTCACCTACTCCTGCACATATACCCCATCCATACTCCCATTCTCTCACACTTTCTCCTCACCATTTTGTTTCAGTTATTCCACATACATCCACTTTCGCATCCACAAGCACCTGGACAATCTCTCTCTCTTTCACCTCATCATTTGCTCCCCTTACATTCCACGTTCCAATTGCAATGTCCTTTGTCCGGTCCTTGGTCGTGAACGTTTGGTCGGTCCTTGTCCGAGGCTTATTGTTTGTTTTTTTAGTTAGTTGTTTTCCGGGGAGGGGCACTAACCCTCCGCCAACCCTTTTAGTCGCCTTTTACAAGCATGGATACTGGGGGAGTATTCTTGACAAACCCCCCTACCCCCAGGCTAATTATCTGACGTAGCTCATGAACTGGAAGTAGGTCAATTGTGATCCTACAATTACCAGCATGTGCAATTCCTTGCATAAGTGCCCTGTAAGGAACTCTAGTGTTATCTAACTGGAATATAATTGTGTCAATATGTTCCTTGATGATGAAGAAGTGTTGGAAGTGTTATGTTCCCTTCCATGGCATTTATTTTGTCTACACTCTGGTAAGCTATGTTTTCTGCCTTTTTTAGATTTTTTACGATTGTCTTCATTGCTGAGTTTTGTCCAGCGATAAATTTATTTTGATATTTTAGTACCTGAGCTATTTTATTAAATTTGTGGTTTATTTCTTGAAGGTGTTCCTCTGTAGCCAATCCAAAGATGTTTCCAAGAATTGTGCCACCCAGGTCAAACAAACAGCGCTTTTGGCGAGTACGTGTGATGTTGTTCGTGTCGCTCAATACCTCCGTTCCATGAGACGGGAGCTCTTGGATCATGATGAGCATAGTTGACTTCGCCTGTTATGTCTTCCATTTCGCTAACTTCACCATTTCATCCACTTCCTTTGCGTTATGTGCTTGTGAAACGTAGCCTCCTATTCTTACAGGAATTTTGTACCTTCTTGTAGTGTGTTTTGTAGATCAGTTATACATACTGTATATTAGACTCGTGGGCGAGCGGTTGTTATACGTGAGTAGTTTTGTAAGTAGATAATCTTAATTCCCATTGTCATGCAATGACAGGAGAGGTAAAGATTAGCAAGGGACTATTTTTATTTGTCTTGGAAGTATTAACAAAGTCTCTCACACACGAGTGAAGTATAAAGTAGAGTCCCGCGAGCTACCTCCCTGTCTCTCTCTCTCACTCTCTCTCTCTCTCTCTCTCTCTCTCTCTCTCTCTCTCTCTCTCTCTCTCTCTCTCTCTCTCGCCCATGTTGCTAGCCTCCTTCTCCCTCCTACCTGTCGGTTCTATGACCTGTCTCCTTCTAAGATCAGAATTCTACATACTCGTGTAGCAGGGGTCGTGTCACGTGTGGGCTACTGTCGTGGAAGCTTCTAGAATACTGTAAGTCTGTGTGTATGTACTGCTTCCGGTGCACGATGAACATTCCTTCACTTAAAGAGTTGCAAGCTAATTTCCCGTTCCCACACCTTGTCTGGTGCTCTGTCTATCTATCTGTCTATCTATCCATCATGCTTCCTGTTATGATTTGTATTTATAAAATGGAGTCCTGACATCATTCGGTCACGCAGCTGGCGGTCCTCCGACAGCAATCATCATTGACATATGTTAATCTATTAATACATAATATTCTTCTTCTTCACTCTTAATACATAATATTGATTATAATATTGTATAGGCATAACATTGCAGTGATCCAGTAATATTACATTTTAAACAAGTTGTACACACAATTGAATAAATGCACTATAGTTAAATTGATTGTATAACATATGGTAAAATGTGTATGTATAACAGACATACGCATATAATAGTGCAATGGTAATACTAGTAGGTCATTACATTACATATTGAGTTATTCCTTTAGTAATGTCTAATATTTCACCTAACGTGTGATGATTCTGGTAATACAGAATTGTAGTAACATTGTATGAATTGTTACATAATATTGTAGTAACATTGTGGTAATGCATACTTGTAACATTGTATGAATTGTTACATAATATTGTAGTAATGCATAACTGTAACATTGTATGAATTGTTACATAATATTATGGTAACACTGTGGTAATGCATAACTGTAACATTCTATAAATTGTTACATAATATTGTGGTAACATTGTGGTAATGCGTAACTAACATTGTATGAATTGTTACATAATATTGTGGTAACATTGTGGTAATGCGTAACTAACATTGTATGAATTGTTACATAATATTGTGGTAACACTGTGGTAATGCATAACTGTAACATTGTATGAATTGTTACATAATATTGTGGTAATGCATAATTGTAGCAAGTGTAACATAATGATACCGTTTGTCGTTACATAATTGTTACATATCGTTTGTAGTTACATAACTGTAGCAAGTGTAACATAATGCAATCGTTTGTCGTTACATAATTGTTACATATTGTTTGTAGTTACATAATTGTAGCAAGTGTAACATAATGCAATCGTTTGTCGTTACATAATTGTTACATATTGTTTGTAGTTACATAATTGTAGCAAGTGTAACATAATGCTCAATAGATAGATAGATAGATAATAACATAATGCAATCGTTTGTCGTTACATAATTGTTACATATTGTTTGTAGTTACATAACTGTAGCAAGTGTAACATAATGCAATCGTTTGTTGTTACATAATTGTAATAACTGAAGTCCTGACATCACTAATCCGGTCATGCTGCGGTCGATGATAGTGATGATGTGCCATGCCACTAGCTCGTGGAGGATACTAATTTGCTTTATGTTTTACTTATAGGAATTTATGTGGTATTTTGGCATTTGTAGTAACACTTACTCTTATTTTCATTTGTTTGCTATGTGATCTTACTCTATTTCTTTTTCTTTTCTTTTTGTATGTATTAATTTTCTATAGTTTGTTTTTCTTCGTTTGTCTACGCTTTTTCGGTGTTGTCCGAGGTTGCATAATTGCTGGCTAATTCCCTTGGGACCCTTTTTTAAGGTTTAGTTTATATTGCACAGATATTAGTGAAAATGATATTATATAACCCCATATTTTGTTATTTTATAAAAAAAATATATATATACACTATATACAGTATTAACTATATACACTATATACAGTATTAACTATATACACTGACTTCTTGTTCACTTGTAGGCCTACCTATCGTGGGCAATATATGTGTCAGCACTGTGTGGAAATCTTTGTCTGCACGATTGTGTGGAAGATGTTCATTCTTGCTAAAGTCATTTGTGTTGGTCTTTTTTTTTTTTTTTGTGGTTTTCCTTGTTATTCAATTTGTCTGTTTCCACTAGGTAATAAATGTTTAATACAGTTCTTTTAATCGCTCACTGAGTTACCGTGATAGTATATTTTCTTTATTACTTTGTAGATGTAATAATGCATAGTTGTATGTATGAAACACGTATTTTATATAGGTATAAATGGTAACACTCGATGGTGATAAATAAATGCTATAATAAATGAATGAATATATACAGTGTAGAATATTATTGTTGGTGATTATTTAGTGATTGCATTATGCAGATAACTGAAGTAAGTATGTGTATGTAAGTTGTAACAATACAACACGTTTTATATGTTTGTGCAAAATGTGTTGTTTATCACTGTGTATCGTATAAATGAAGAAAGTATGTAACTCACTAGTTTTTACCGTAATGGGAATGGTGTGAGTGGTGGTGAGTGGTGGTGTCACACACGAGTTGATTGACGTGGCGTCGTCTCAGCAAACACATATGGTGACGTCGACTTCCCACACTGGTAGCTGTGGTGAGTAAATGAGTAGCGACGAGTAACTTGAGTGAAGATGATTGAGTAAGATGAGTTGTGAATATGGGCTTGGTATTTGCTTCGTCGTCTTGACCTTCTTGCACTCCTGCATCAGCGGTGGAGGTTGGGTGGAGGTAGCAGAGAGGAGGGTGAGGTCAGGTGGTTGTGAGTTGTGAGTCATGCCTCGCTCTTCATTTGTTTGTTTTGTTTTTCTTTCTCGATGTATTCTCGGTCCTTTCCTCTTGTGATTTACTCGTTGTGGGATGAAGACTGCTGCTACTTGTAGGTGCGTATAGAAGATTATACAGATGACTCATAGAGTTGTTACTTGTAGTTGATCGTAGATTGTTGTAGTTCGTTGGTTCGTCGTAGAAATTGCAAGATTGTTTGTATCAATATATTGTTAAACTACTGGCAAGGCGTCCTGTGACCTCTTCACCTCTATATCAGCGTGATGATCGGGGAGACAGAGGGGGGGGGGTTGGAGAGAATACTATCAGGAGCTGGTTGTGAGTTGTTGGTTGTAATAAGTATTGTTTGTTTTAAATCTTTATAATGTAAAATCAGCTGTACACTCGTAGACTCGTATGCTCGTAGGCTTGTACACTCGTAGACTCGTAGGCTCGTAGGCTTGTAGACTCGTAGGCTTGTAGACTCATAGGCTTGGAGCTTGTATTTTGTAGGAATTCACTGTAGAACTGAAGCTAATCTTGGTCAGAGTCTCGCCTGCTTTTGCAGAAATTCACTGTAGATTCGTAGACGAGGTTTGTACGTTCGCTGCCACCATATCTTACAGGATAGCTTCTTGTAGTGTGTTTTGTAGATCAGTTATACATATAATAGACTCGTGGACGAGCAGTTGTTATACGTGAGTAGTTTTGTAAGTAAATAATCTTAATTCCCATTGTCATGCAATGACAGGAGAGGTAAAGACCAGTATGGGACTATTTTTATTTGTCTTGGAAGTATTAACAAAGTCTCTCACACACGAGTGAAGTATAAAGTAGAGTCCCGCGAGCTACCTCCCTGTCTCACTTTCTGTCTCTCTCTGTCTCTGTCTCTGTCTCTCTCTCTCTCTCTGTCTGTCTGTCTGTCTGTCTCTCTCTCTCTCTCTCTCTCTCTCTCTCTCTCTCTCTCTCTTCCACCCTCTCGCCCATGTTGCTAGCCTCCTTCTCCCTACTACCTGTCAGTTCTATGGCCTGTCTCCTTCTGAGCTCAGAATCCTACATACTCGTGTAGCAGGGGTCGTGTCACGTGTGCTCTACTGTCGTGGAAGCTTCTAGAATACTGTATGTCTGTGTGTATGTACTGCTTCCGGTGCACGATCAACATTCCTTCACTTAAAGAGTTACAAGCTAATTTCCCGTTCCCGCACCTTGTCTGGTGCTCTGTCTATCTATCTATCTATCTGTCCATCATGCTCTCTGTTATGATTTGTATTTATAATATGGAGTCCTGACACTATCAGGAAGTCCAGGGTCCTCATGGGTTTGGCGATGTTTTCTAGACAAGAAGGTAATTCGTATAAATAGTCTAAGCTTACTTCAGTACTCATCACATCTTTCACGATTGACGTCGTGGCCACTGGAACTACGAGACATCCTTGCCGTACTATGTGTTGGGGGTCTAAGTGAGCATATCCTCTTGCTATGTAGAGGAGAATCCATGGTATGAGTGTATGTGTGTATGAGCGTATGTGAGTATCAGTGTATGTGTGTATGAGTGTGTGTGTGTGTGTGTGTGTGTGTGTGTGTGTGTTTGTGTATGTGTATGTGTGTGTGTGTGTGTGAGTGTGTAAGTGTGAGAGAGAGAGAGAGAGAGAGAGAGAGAGAGAGAGAGAGACGAAAGAAAATGTTTGGCTTAATATCAAGTAAAGCACACTGACATGCATAGCATTAATCGTCGGTAAACCCATTGGACAATAGTAAATCACAGTTGTCTCATCAGCTGTGACTAGTAGTTGGGCAACAGGTGTAATGGTAGTTGTTCGTTGTGGCTCTATGACCGGAGGTGCAGATGTATATATATATATATATATATATATATATATATATATATATATATATATATGAGGCACTGCGTTCATTACCGGGCTAAGTGCCAAAATGGCTGCCAATCACCTACACGCACCAAGTAGCTAAACCATCCCTCTATATGTTGGAAGCAAAAAAGTGCTAAGAATCTTCCTACAAAGGGGTCAAAATCTTGGTTAAGTGGACATCTGTGTTGCACCGTCGCACCACACAGCAAAAAAAAAAAAACATCCAGTTCCTCATTAGTGCTCAAGGCGGGCGACTGGGTCCAGAATTCTGCCAGCTATATGGTCGCTTTTCCTACGAGTTCAGCCTGTCTATGTTCCTTATGTCGACTCCCCGTGGTGTTGAAGCAAATGTGAGAGCATTACTGGGCTGTA
>NC_137019.1:33614564-33624564 GCF_032717465.1 Coenobita brevimanus
GACAGTGTCCCGTCTCTTGGAGACCATGATGAGTTCGGTGTCTGTGTTGATGTTGATGATGACCAAAGTGTTGTTATTTCTATGGGGAAGGGGTGTATTTGGTATACTGTTAACAGGTCTTCAGTGATGAATGGTACATGAACTACCACTGATGTTGGTGTTAGTGTTGCTTCTAAATACGGGTAATATTGCATAAATTCCCTACTGCGGAACAACGGCTTCAATTTATGTTTATGTATGCCTTGACTAACTCTCTGACGTAGCTCATGAACTGGGAGTAAGTCAATTGTGATCTTGCCATCACCATCATTCGAAATTCCTTGCATAAGTGCCCTGAAACGATCTCTAGTGTTCTCTAATTGTAGTAGAAACGTGTCAATATGTTCTGTGATGATGGAGAAGTGCTGGAAAAGAGTAACGTTTCCCTCTAATTCATTTATTATATCTACACTCTCGAGAGCTACGTTTTCTGCTTGTTTCAGATTTTTCACAATTGTCTTCATTGCTGAGTTCTGTCCTGTGATGAATTTATCTTGGTATGTTAGTACCTGAGCTATCTTATTAAATTTGTTGTTTATTTCTTTAAGGTCATCCTCTGTAGCCAATTCAAAGATGTTCCCAAGAACTGCGCCGCCCAGGTCGAACAAACCGCGCTTTTGGTGAGTACGGGTCATGTTGTTCCTGTCGCTCAGTACCTCCGTTCCATAAGATGGGAGATCTTGGATCATGACGAGCATAGTTGACTTCGCCTGTTCTAGTTTCCATTTCGCTAACTTTACCATTTCATTCACTTCCTTGGTGTTATGTGCTTGTGAAACATAATTTCCTATCATGAAGTCCAGAGTTCGCATCGGCGTCACAAGTCTGTCTAGATAAGTAGGTAAGTCATACAAGTAATCTAGACTTATTTCAGTACTCATGACGTCCTTAACGATTGTAGTCGTGGCCGTTGGAGCTATGAGGCATCCTTGTCGTACTATATGTTTGGGGTCTAAGTGCGCATATCCTCTTGCTATGTAGAGGAGAATCCATAGCATAAGTCCCTTCATCGTAACCTACCCAAAAAAAAAAAAAAATCTATTAATTTCCTATAATGCTGTGGTCGATGATAGTGATGATGTGCATTACGGTTGATTGTTATTTCATTTATAGAAGGAGTTTAAATCGATATTTAATTCTCGTAAATGATGTACTGTAGATTTGATTGGAACAGTTGCACCTATGTTCGATTGTTTGGTATATGACCTTAATTTCTTTTTGTAATCATTGTTGTGTTCTTGCTTGGTTTCTTGAGGTACGTTCACCTGTTCGGTTGTATCCGAGGCTGAATAATTATATGATAATTCCCTTGAAACTCGTTTTAAATGGTCAATATGAACTTGTTTCTCCTCGCCACTTGAAAGTGACTTAATTAAAACTGTTTGCTTTTATGTTAATTACTCTGTATGGTCACCAGGGCTTTGTTCCCGGGTGGTTTGCTGACAACTAACTGCATCATCTCCTTACTGGCCGCTGTCGTCAGCTTTCCTCAGTGTAATTTGCAAACTTTGTTTGCTTTTATGTTAATTACTCTGTATGGTCACCAGGGCTTTGTTCCCGGGTGGTTTGATGACAACTAACTGCATCATGTTTGGGGTCTAAGTGCGCATATCCTCTTGCTATGTAGAGGAGAATCCATAGCATAAGTCCCTTCATCGTAACCTACCGAAAAAAAAAAAATCTATTAATTTCCTATAATGCTGTGGTCGATGATAGTGATGATGTGCGTTACGGTTGATTGTAATTTCATTTATAGAAGGAGTTTAAATCGATATTTAATTCTCGTAAATGATGTACTGTAGATTTGATTGGAACAGTTGCACCTATGTTCGATTGTTTGTTATATGACCTTAATTTCTTTTTGTAATCATTGTTGTGTTCTTGCTTGGTTTCTTGAGGTACGTTCGCCTGTTCGGTTGTATCCGAGGCTGAATAATTATGTGATAATTCCCTTGAAACTCGTTTTAAATGGTCAATATGAACTTGTTTCTCCTCGCCACTTGAAAGTGACTTAATTAAAACTTTGTTTGCTTTTATGTTAATTACTCTGTATGGGCCCTCAAATTTTGGGGATAATTTATTGTCTCTCGTATGAATGACACCGTAAACAATGTCTCCTAAGCTGATAGGTGAATCTTTTGCCTTCTTGTTAAATGTCTCCGTCATTTCTTCCTTGGACATCGTTAATTGTTTTTTGACTCTTTTGTGAATGTCCTGGAATTCACATAAACGGAGTTTAGAGTAATCATCGTAATTGTATATAGGCATGTTGTCACCTTCTAGGAGCTCATATGGTAATTTTTTATCTGTGCCATATATAATGAAATGTGGTGTGTCACCGATGGATTTATTTATAGACCCATTAATTGAGGCCTCTACTCTGAGAATCCAATCATCCCAGCTTGCATAATTTTCACTGAGAATGTGTCGTAGCACATCTAATACCTTTTTATTTTGTCTCTCTACCAACCCATTCGATGCTGGGTGATAGGCCAAAACGTTAACCTTTTTGATGTTGTATTGTTTACATATTTCTTGTAAGATCTCAGAATTAAATTCTCCTCCATTATCACTTATTAATACCTTTGGGGTAGTAAAGCGACATATTACATTATCTGTTATTGCCTTTGCTACTGTCTCTGCTGTCTTATCTTTAATTGGAGCTAAAATGACATAACGGGAAAAATGATTCGTTGCAACGAATAAGTATAGGTTATTATTGTATGATAATGGCATCTTGAGTAAATCAACAGCGACAACGTCCCATGGTTGATGTGCAGGGTAATTACCCATCGGTGCAAGTGTGATTGGGTATCCTTTGTGTTTCGCACATGATTCTCATCTGTCTATATGATTGTTTATATCTCTTCATAATGAAGGCCAGTAATATAATAGCTGGGCTTGGTTGAATGTCTTATCCTTTCCAGGATGTCCTGCATGTGGGTTGTCGTGTATCAATCGTAATACTTGGGGTATCATGTCATTAGGTACTACCAACTGGTTAGTATTTCTTTGGCGTTTTGGTTGTTTAGAGTTAATTTTGTATAATGTATTATTGACCATTGTGAATTGTTCAAGTGGGACATGCAGTTTGGGTAATTGTATGTCATCTCCAATTTCTAACTTGTATATTACTTTAGACCATATTGGGTCAAGTCTTTGTGCCTTTGCGATATCCTCGTGGTTTGGGATATTTCCTTTGAGATCTAACGCCGCAACCTGAATTGTGTTCGGGTTCCTAGATAATGCGTCAGCTACTATGTTCATTTTACCTTGTATATAATGAATTTGTACATTGTAGTTTTCAACTGTACACTTCCATCTTGCTCTCCTCCCAGATAGGAGTTTTTCTTTAAACATACCCACCAGTGGTTTATGGTCGGTGAATAAGTGGATTTCGTAACCATATACCAAATCTCGAAACTTTTGTAATGCAAAAAGCACTGCAAGTGCCTCTAAGTCTGTAGTGCAATAATTTTTCTCCGCACCTCTTGTTTGTCTGCTGGCAAATGCAATTGGTTGATTCTTTCCTCTTTTCTCTTCCTGCATCAGTACAGCCCCTAATCCTCTAACTGATGCGTCTGTACAAATAAGAAATGATTTTGTGTAATCTGGATATGCTAAACAAGGTGCATTTGTTAGTTTAATTTTTAGATTGTTAAATGCCCTTTTTTGTTCTTCTTCCCATTGGAATACAGCATCTTTTTTGAGTAGTTGGAATAGAGGAAAGGCTATATGAGAGAACTGTGGTACGAATGACCTATAGTACCCAGCCAGACCTAAAAATTGTCTAACTTCGTCAGTCGTAGTGGGTTCAGGAAAATCTCTCACTGCCTGTATTTTGTCATCAGTGGTGTGAATACCATCAGAACTTAATTTGTGGCCTAAGAAATTTATTTCCTTAAAGCAAAATTTGCATTTAGAAAGTTTAATTTTTAATCCAGCATCACTAAGCTTTTGTAAGAGTAAGTCTAATTTCCTGAGATGATCCTTAATAGTCTTCGTTGCGATTATAATATCGTCAAGATAAACAAATATTCCTTGTCCTAAAATTCCGGACAATACGTAATTCATAAGACGCTGGAATGTGCCTGGGGCTGTCCTCAGACCCATTGGCATTCTTGTATATTGATAATGGCCTCTGTTTGTTGAAAAGGCAGTGTATTTACGTGACTCCTTAGATACCGGAATCTGATAGTAGCCGTTTAGGAGATCGATGGTCGAGAATATATTATTCTCAGGACCAATATTCTGTAGAACATCGCTTAGCAATGGCATGGGAAATCTGTCTGGGATTCTGTGATTATTTAGTTTACGGTAATCTACTACCGCACGCATTTCTCCATTTCGTTTGGGCACGAAGAATAGGGGGGCATTCCACGGGGAGACTGAAGGCTCAATAATTCCAAGTTTTAACATTTCATCGACATACTGATTTGCAAGTGTACGTTGGGAGTGTGGTATGCGGTAAGCTGGTACGAAAATTGGTGGTGTTTCTGGGTGCACATTAATCATGTGATTAATCAAGTTAGTACACCCTAATTGTTCTCCGGGCAATGCTACGGTGTCCCTGTGTGTTTCCAGCAGAGTTAACAAATCATTTTCTTCATCAAATTCACCTGAGTGAATTAAATTCTCTTTTATTCTTTCTCTATCTGTAGATTTTATCTCACTTGTTACTCCAGCTATAACTATTTCCTTCACAGGGGCGGGACATTTTTCAATATTAACTATGCAAGTTCCCTTTTTCAACTGAACTTCCCCATTCATGTGATTAATTATGAATATCTGAGTTTGCCCTTCGTCGTTCGTATGACATAATGCGTTTTCTACTGACAATCCCTTTACTTTACATAATTCTTCTAAGACAAGAACAGTACTATTCCGTAATTTGCTCTTTATGGTAACCTTCATGTATGAATTAGGTGGTATAACTAAATCATTAGTGAGATGGGCTGGAAAAATTGACAAATCAGTACTGTTATCTGGGTCACTAATTCTGGAGGATGGGGTTGGTGGTGGGAGTGGATCTATACATTCATCTGTTTGTGTATGTTTGTTTAAGCCTTTAATATTACCAATTCTTTTTGGCTCTCTTCTACCAATCGGTGAGGGCTCTGAAGTTATTTCCTCTATGAATTCATTATCAAAGTCTATTCCATTCATTTGTGGGAGTATAGTTATGTTCTCAGCTCTCATGGATCTTAAGCCCAGTAACATATGAGCTTTAATTGCTAAGTTTTCAACGATATAGAAAAATGCAGAGAATGGTCTTGTAGTTTCTGTGAAACTGAGATTTAATCTTATCATACCTTTCACTGTAATCTCTTGTCCATCTACTGTGTATAAATCTAAATCAGCTTCATCCAGAAAAGTTACTTTCTTTTTATTTTTAAGAATTCTATTTAGTTCATGTGTTATTAAGTTCACTGGAGAGCCTGTATCTAAAAATAAGGAAACGTTTTGATCCTCACATACAGCTGGTATCAAGATACACTCATTTCCCAACATGCCTCCTATGTGAAGTTTAGCCTTGTTCTTCTTTACGTTTGTTCGTTTTTTGTCATGACTTGGTCTTCCCCCGATCTGAACATAGACACAATTTTTTCTACTGTTTTGCAATCACTAGTCCAGTGCCCTTGGTATCTAAGATGCCTACAGTAAGGACCAAATCCTTGTGTCTTTTGTTTGTCCTCTTTTGCCTTGATAAAGCATTCATACCTTGTGTGTCCTGGTTTTGCACAATAATGACATAGAATGGACCTATCCCTTGACTGTGACCTACGAGGTGATTTCCCATAAGAAGTGTTGTTTATGGCGCGAGACCTGCTCGGGCTGCGCGAAAACTTATGAAACGGCCTGTAGGAAGGCGTCTGGGAACGAGGTCTAGGCGTTTTTGTTTGTTTGGCCTGCCTGATTTCTGGTCGCGATCGATTTTGTTCTCTGTTTGGGGTCGGTGTAGATGTTTTCACAGCTGATACTGTCTCAGGTACCCTGATTCTACCAGAATGTGCATGTGTGTCGACCACACCTGCTTTACTGCACTGCATCTCTACCTCGTTCATTAAGTCTAGCAAGCACATTCCTCGGGTGTACGCAATCGTCTTGGCGATCTTAAGGGTCCTATCAGGTAATTTACACAAGGCAGCTACATAACCAATGATGTCCACGACGAGGTCTGGGGACATCTTTCCATCATCTCTTATCCAATTAGAATTCTCCAATGTAGCTAATAAAGTTCTCTTGATTGTGGAGACATCAGCAGTTATTTCACTGAGCACATGGTTTGTAGTGTGCTCCCTTACAAGATCTACAATTTTATGTAATTCTGGAATTATACCTGGCAAGAAGTTCATACCTCCAGAAAATTTCTTCAGAAATTAAGTTTTAAATTCATCATATGTCCTAGCACGATGGAGCTTATCTGAGCGCAATAAATTGCTTGCTGGACATCTTTCCTGGCTTATGCAAGATGAAAAAATAGCAATTTTCTCTTGTTCATCTAGTATGTGGCGCTTGATGAACATTTGTTCGCACTGACTGACTACGGAAATGACATCAATGCGATCTTTGTCTGTGCCAGAGAATTTTGGGGTAGTTTTATCCTCGTGATACACAAACACGTGAGGTGTGGTTGTTAGATCAGCGGTATTTGTTTCTTGATCCATTTTTACTGTTTGCCCTGTTAATTCAACTTGGACGTGTTTATCGTTGTGTGAGGGAATGGTGGAATATGTATGACCGGACCAGTGAACCCTGTTAAGTATATTGGCATACGTGTGCAAGGCAGCGGCAAAGTCCACACTCTCTATGTCAGAGGGGGTTTCCCACTCATCATCTGAAACTCTCGTATTTGTTTCTTTATCTTTAGTGTGTGGTGAGGTTTGTACAAGGGGTGGGCTGCCTTGGGGCTCTCTTAATTGTGAGTCTGTTGTTGTGGCAAATTGTGTGTCATCTGGTATTAACGTGGGTGGTGGCGAAAATATTCCTGTCATTAAGATATGGTGTTATGAAATACGCCTCTTGTTTATGTCCTAGCAAAATAGATGAGTAAATAAGTTGAATATAGCTAATTTTAGCACTGAGAAGAAATGAGTAAGTATAAGTTTACCCACTTGATACAGATCGTAGAGGTGTGTCGATACAAAAGTCGATCTCGGAAGAAAAATACAGGTTTGATTGAAGATCTCTTGATAATTCTAGTGGTGTGTTGATGGACGATATTACTCAGGAAATTCCATGGCCTGGTGTTTGTGGTGGTTAACGGCTGTCCCAGGCAAACCTCAGCATAGAACGTCGAATTTCCAACTTAACTGTGAAAATAAATGAGTATGAGTAGGAGCTATGTGAATAATGAGAAATGAGTAGTGGGTGAGAAGTGCCTGGTGTCAGTCACACGTTGCTTGGCATGGCAGACTCGCGTTGTGATGTCATCTCAGCACATGGTGACGTCGGCTTCCCACACTGGTAGCTGTGGTGAGTGAATGAGTAGCGATGAGTAACTTGAGTGAAGACGGGTGAGTAAGATGAGTTGTGAATATGGACTTGGTGTTTTGCTGCGTATCTTGACCTCTGCATCAGCGATGGCTTGTGTGCTTGTTGCTTTGGTCTTTCCTCTTCTTTACTTGCTTTGTTTTATATTCTTCTTGTTGCTGCTTGAAGTTACGTGAAGATTATAGAGCTGTTTTGTAGACTTGTAGGCTATTTGCATTGTAGGCTGTATTTTGTAGGAATCACTGTAGAACTGAAGCTAATCTTGTAGAGTTTCGCCTGCTTTTGTAGAAATTTGCTTTTAATTCGGAGACGATGTCCGTAGATTCGCTGGTTCGTCGTAGAAGTTGCAAGATCGTATCAATATTTTGTTAAACTACTTGCAAGGCATCGTGTGATCTCTTCAACTCTGCATCAGCATGATGATCGGGGAGACGGAGGGGGCTGGTTGGAGAGAATACTGTCAGGAGCTGGTTGTGTTGTTGGTTGTGAGAGGCATTCTTTTTGTTTTCAATCTTGATATTTTGTAGGAATTCAATGTTGATTCGTAGACGAGGTTCGTATACGTTCACTGCCACCAAATGTCATAAAAGACTTTGTGGTTCCTTTGTGGTTGAGTTATATATATATACTAGACTTGTAGACGAGCGGTTTTTATATCTTGGAGTAGCTTCCCATTTGTCATGTAGTGACAGGAGAGGTAAAGAATAGTATGGGACTATTTTTATTTGTCTTGGAAATATTAACAAGTCTCTCACACAGAGCGGAGTATAGAGTCCAGTCCCGCTAGCTATCTCTCTGTCTCACTCTCTCTGTCTCTCTCTCTATCCACCAAGCCCTTCTCACTGCGACCTGCCTCTTGTATGGCTTGTCTCCTTCTGAGCTCTCTTTCCTAAATTCTGGTGAAACAGGAGACGTATCACGTGTGTTCCTCGTGGATGGAAAGTTTAAGAAGCCTGTGTGTGAGTATGTGTGTATGTGTGTGTATGGTCACCAGGGCTTTGTTCCCGGGTGGTTTGCTGACAACTAACTGCATCATCTCCTTACTGGCCGCTGTCGTCAGCTTTCCTCAGTGTAATTTGCAAGCTCATTTCCTTTTCCCAGGCTCGCATAGGGCTATCTATCTATCTATTTATCTATTATGATTTGTAACTACAATACACATGAAAGTAGGTACTAATGATAACATAAATTACAAAATACAACGTGGAATTGTATGACAAACAAATGAAACATATAAGAACATAAGAAGATAGCACAAACACACATTCACTCGATCTATCAGTTTGTCTATCCATAAATCTATTTTTCTCTATCTATTCATCTTTGTTTCTAACACACACACACACACACACACACACACACATATATATATATATATATATATATATATATATATATATATATATATATATATATATATATATATATATATATATCTTTATGGTGTGATAGTCCCGAAAGCAGTCACGCAAGCACAAACCAACGTTGCATTCTTTGGATATGATGCTGATTCGCGTGCGCTTCCTGGGACGTTTAGTTGTGTGATTGCACACATAGCACTCTCTGCGCCTCCTCAGTCCAGTGATCATTTCAGTATGTACGGGATAATGACGACTGAAGCCATCTATGATGCGATCTGGCAGGGGGGTAGGGCGGTGACCTTTGATGCTGCTGGTAGGTTGCCCGAAGTCTTCAAGTAGGTGGTAGACTACGTTATGCACGAACTCTCGCAGCTTTGGCTTCTTGGTGGGGTCAAACTCATTTTTGGTCAGCCAGAGATTGTAGGCATTGAGCATTGTGATGTCTATCAAGTGGAAAAAGAATTTGTGGTACCACTTGACGGACTTTCTCAAGCACTCAATGCCACTTAGCTGACAGTCTGACTTGTCCACCACCAGACGCATATTATGTGTGTAGTCGACCACCACATCAGGGTTTATGATTGTTTTTTTGGTGTGGTAGTGAACATTGCCAGTTTGAACAAGTTCGCCTTTGTGGATAGTGGAGAGTAGGTGGACTGCACGTCTGTCATTCCACTTCAAAGCTACAACCTTGCCAGACTTCTCCTTCTGAATGAACTTATCCTTTCGACCCCTTCGTCACTTCTGGCTTCTCTTGTGATGGGCGTGAGCTGCCTCTTCATCATCTGGCGTGTCACTAGAACTAGGATCGTCAATAAGGATCTTCTCTCCGTTGAACTTTGGCATAAACTTCCTGGATGTCTGTACAGTTCCACATGACCCAGTCTTGTTATCATGTAGGAATTGACAGAGAGCAGGGCTAGTATACCAATTGTCAGTGTAAAGAATATGACCCTTGCCCATGTAGTCTGCCATCATCTTTTTGACGATGGCACCAGACATGCCCATGGGGTCTTTCTTGCTGACAATTCCTATATCTGTGTCTGTGCCTGTGTACACGATCATGTCGAGCACAAATCCTGTCTCACAGTCACATAACACAAACA
>NC_137019.1:33632064-33782064 GCF_032717465.1 Coenobita brevimanus
GCGTGGAGAGGTATATGAGAGAGGGGGATGTGAATTGGGAGCAGGGTAGTGAAATGGCAGGAGGCGATTTGTTTGTGGCCACCCCATATAAGGGATTGAGGCGTCTGGCAATAGATAAATAGATAGATTTGTTTTTATGTAAACAACAATATATATCAATGCGTAAATACAGTATACTGACATAAAAACAGGTAAAAATAAAAAAAGATCACTCACTTCTCCAGTGGCGATGCTCTTCCTGCAGGACCAGATGGGTTTGGAGGTGAGAAGTTTTGTACTGTGTGTGTGTGTGTGTGTGTGTGTGTGTGTGTGTGTGTGTGTGTGTGTGTGTGTGTGTGTGTGTGTGTGCTCCACTAGTGAATGTATCGCTCGGCATGGTACTGCTCGAAACATTCACCCATGCAAAGCCGCTCATCACATACAGGACACATGTTCCTTGTGTCCTTCCTCACCCCCGTCCTGAAGAACAAGGTACACCTGAGCCACTTCCCGTTGGGGATCCTTACCCAGCAGTGGCCCAGAGTGCGATCCAACTTCATGTCGTTGTCAATGACCCAGCGATGCTTGCTTGGATGCCCTCATGCTCCGTGGCTCTGTTGTGTGGGAGATGCAGCCCCAGGCATGGGTTCTCCTGACAGACTAGCAACTGGCAGTGATGGCGGTGCTGGCACCCGTGATGGACCTCCTGCAGGCAGTAATGGTCATGATGATAGCACCTGTGATGGGCCTGCTGCAGGGGGTGCTGGTGTTGGTGATGGGGCCCATGATGGTCCTCCTGCAGGCAGTGCTGGTGCTGGGGTGTCTGGGCCCATCCTGCACTAATGTCTGTGCCTGCTGGGTGCCAGGTCCTGCTGGTGCTGGCCGTCAGGTAGGTGGGTCCGGGGCGTGGTGGATTACATGTTCAGACGTGGGCCAGTCCTCTTCATAGGAATGCAGGAGATCGTAGATGATCTGCTCCACAAATTCAAGGAGAGTTACCGTCTGTACTTTTTGTACCAGGTGAACACGTTGAACAGTGCCATGTGGACGAAGTAGAAGGTGATCTTCTTCGTCCACTTGATGGTTCGCTGTTGGATGGGGTAGTACTAGACCATCTGATTGAAATGATCCAAACCACTCATGTACCCGTTGTAGTCCTCCACAATGGTGGGCTTTTTTTTTTTAATATGTGTCCGACTCTAGGCAAAGGCTTCAGGACCTATATCTCGGGGGGAGTGGCCTATCCCAAGGCCCAGTAGTCCTCCTACATCTCCACATGTCACTACTTCAGCGCTAACACCCACTGTCCATATTGAATACATGCTAGGGCTGTCTCATACAGAACTGGGTGTATTGGTATTAGTGGGGGTATTTTTATGACATGTCAGCGGGTCATCTGGTAGATCAGGAAAGTCTGCTTTTTAGGAAATTCAAATCCTTAAACTGTTCCCTGCCCCAGCTGGGATTCGAACCTGGGTCCATCAGGACTGCAGGCCGCCTCTCTACCGATTCAGGTTGTCTGCTTATCATTACCCTACACCTTCCCTTAAACCCTCTTCGGAATGGTGTCGGCAGTTTTGAAGGTGGACACCATGTTCACAATGCGCTTGTCCTTCCACAGCAGGACTAGCACATTGTCCTTGTGCCTATACGCCATGCCCCCTCTCAGGCAGGCTCTTAGCCTTAGCTATGGCCTGTAGCTGGTGTGGTGCTCCTCTAGGCAGCCATAGTGTCCCACACACGTAAATGCCTGCGGTGAAGAGATGTTCGCACAGGGATACAGAATTGTAGTAGTTGTCTGTGAACAACTTATAGCCACAGTCCTTCAACGGTTCCACGAGGCCCCACACGGTGTTCTTGAGGGTCCGTTGCATCCCCGTGTAGACCTTGAGGTTCCAGAAGTAGCCCAAGGAGGACTCAGCCACCACATATATCTTGATGGAATACTTGGTGGGCTTCTGGGGGTTGTAGATGAGGAAGGACAACCTGCCCTTCCACCCCAGGGAGCCCTCATCTAGGCTGAGCTGCTTCTTGGATTGGTACATTGACTGGAACTACTGAAGGTGGTACTCCATGACCGTGCGAACGTGGATGACCCGATCTTGGTTGTCCCAAGCGAGATGAAGGAGTGAAAATGAAGGATGGCGTTGAAATGCCTTCCACTCATCGCCCACCAGAACCTAGGGTCGTCGTGCAGCTCAGTGCTCCTCCAGTAATACATGATGGTCGGCATGTGCACGACCCCCATAAACAGGTACAACCCCAAGAACTTGGTCATCTCCTCTTCATTACAGGTGAACCAGGCATCCAGCTATCCCTAGAAATGTGGTGTACCGGTTGGTTTCCACGATGAGATATGACAACAACCCCCGATTGAAGAAGAGGTGGAAGAACTGCAGCGGAGTTGTTGGGATATCCACCTTCATCCCTGGGGAGCCAGTGAATGGCCCATGGTTTGGTGTGAACAGGCCACTGCTCCCCCCCGAGATCCTCTTCAGCGGCGGTGGCGGCAGTGGCAGTGGGTCGGCCTGCCGACACCCTTTGGCCTGCCCTCCAACCTCTTGGACATCCTCCCATGTCCAGGTAGCAAACCACAGTGCCCTTGTCTTGGAAGGGACGGCTTGGATGAGGACGAGGACGAGACCGAGGACTCTGGGGACATCATTCTCCTCAGTCTGACTGGAGAGGATGTCACCATAGCATCCTGTACAGCAAATGTGGGTGGAGGGGCCATGACAACATACGATAGCCTGGCTTCTGGTGACAATGGATCGCCCAAGGGGGCAGAGGGGCCTGGAGATTGAGAGCTGATGAAGACAGCGGTGGGGCCGGCAGGTCCTAGAGGTAGGGAGTGCTCTCTGGTGAGGCCGGCTGCTGATGGTGGCACTGTGTCCTGTGATGGAAGGCAGCGGAGCTGCTCCACTTGCTGACCGGATGCATGTACTTGTATTGGTGAAGTATACTGTACTTCTCATGAAATGATGAATTTGGTTATGTCTCATGTGAACAAAACACGTAAATAGTGCCGCATGTTCTCGTAATGACTTAGCACAAAAGTAACGCTACCTGTCATGCACACGAGAATTTGTTACGAGAACACGGTGCACAGTTTATGCTTTTATTCCATCTCAATTGTAGTCTGACTTTCACCACCACTAAGTTATGGTCAGAGAGTCCACTTCCCCATCCTTGGTATGCTCTCACATCCAGCACATTCATTTTCTTTCTCTCATCCACACATAGAAAATCAATCATTGCCTTCCATTCATTCAGCTCACTGCCCACCCTTCTCATCACTCGCCATGTATACCTGTGGATCATTTTGTGCCTAAAGAGGGTATTGGGTAATACCAATCCCCTCACAGCACAGATGCCCACGAGTGCACTTTCATTCGTATCAAATTGTGCAGGCATGCCCCTCACCAAATCCTGCCTCTATATTCACATTCGCTACTTCCCCATTCATATCCCCAGTCAAAAACTCCCTCTCATTCCAGTCAAGCTTTTCTATGCATTTTTCCACATTTGCCCAGAACTCTTGTTTCATTCTTGAATCCAACAACTTAATTAGTGTCAGACTGTATCGTTTTTGCCACGAAAGATCCACTGTTGATATAAGCAGTCTCTTCACGCATACCATCCATCAGCCAATTGACCAACATGGAGAAATGTATGCAGTAGCTCTTGATATTTCTAAACTTTTTGAAAGAGTGTGGCACCGTTCCCTGCCTTTGCTATGGCCTGTCATCTTTTGTTCTACCGATTTCCTCATATCTCAGCGACAGAAAAATGAAAATATCTATTGCCAGACGCCTCAATCCCGTTTGGGGTGGCCACAAACAAATTGCCTCCAAGTCGCCCTGTCCCCCGCCATTTCACTGCCCTGCTCCCAACTCACACCCCCCTCTCTCATATACCTCTCCACCCATCCCTCCATCTCATCCTCGGCCTCCCCCTCCCTCTTTCCCCCTCCACCTCACTCACATACACTCTCTTCATCAGTCTTTCACCCTCCATCCTCTCCACATGGCCAAACCACCTCAGTGTGTTCCTCAAATAGATGATCTATATTCCAATTTCCACTCGATTAATGCCGGTGTGTCACAGGGATCAGGCGTGGCTCTAACCTCATTCCTAATTCATATCAATGATCTCTTATCTATCACTCAAAATCCCATTCACTCATATGCACAGTTCTTTTTCACTTTAACAACCATTTACAAAGTTTGATATCTCTAATCTGCAACTCAGGACTGCAGTCTCCATAAATCAAGACCTATGTAAGATCACTAAATGGGCATAAAATAACACTGTCTCATTTAATGCTAGGAAATCAAGTATATTAAGTTTTCTGATGGACAGATATTGCCGGATTTCTATACTGCATTCAGTGCTACTATATTTGTATCTCTAAAAGCAATAACCTCAGCTTGTGCTTTCATGTTAGATCACTTGCTAAAACCACTAAAAGAAAACTTGATTATTGAAAAGAATCCGTAACTTCTTCACTGACGTGCAGTTTTTTTTACATTGACAACTAAGGAAAGAAAACATCTGAATGAAAAAATAATATATGAACCTGATTACAGGTGTCCTTCATTCATAAAAAATCTTGAACAATTGGACTTGAACAGCCGTAGGTTTAAGTATAAGGGTAAAACACTTTGGGGAAGCGAGTTTCAAAGAGATGCAGTCCGAGGAATAAAAGAGTTCTGTTAGGCTGAAGTTCTGCAATGTGGCAATGTGACAGTCCAGTCAAGAGATCTATCAGATGCCTGTGTAGTGCTGGTGGCAGGAATGGAGAGGTGGCACAATGGGTGCAACATCTTCGCATTTGCCATAAAAGTACCTGTAAAAGTATGCAAAGGAAGCAACATTCCTTCTTACTTGTAGAGAAGGTGGTTCATTTGTAACAGTAGGGTTTATTAATCATTCTAACAGCTTTGTTCCGAATTTTGTCCAGTTATTTTAGTGTAACCTTTCCACATCCATTCCACTAGGGTGCTCAGTATTCCAACTGAGAGTGCACATGACTCTTGTAAATTATAGCTAACTGTTCGTCAGTGAAGAAGTTACGGACTTCGTAAAATAATCCAAGTTTCTTTGCAGCAGTTTTAGCAAATGATCGAACATGAGAGGTCCAGCTGAGGGCATTGTTAAGTGAAACACCGAGGATTTCAATACTTTTAGAGATAGGAGTATTAGTAGCGTCGAAGGAAATATAGGAATCAGACAATATCTGTCTATCAGTAAATTGTATCTATTTGGCTCTCCTAGCGTTAAATGAGACAGTTTTTTGTACACATTTAGTGATCTTACATAAGTCTGTACTGAATTGTGAGTTAGAGATGTTAAAGTTTGTGAATGGGTGTTTAAGTGTAAAGGAACTGTGAAGCTCTGAGTCATCTGCATATGAGTGAATGGGATTATGAGTGTCAAATAAGAGATCACTAATATGAATTATGAATAGGGTTGGAGGCCAGACTTATCCATGTGGAACGCCGGCATTATCGAGTGGAAATTGTAATATACACCATCTGCTTTCACCCTTATCTTTCTGTTGCTGAGATATGAGGAAATCAGAGGAACAAAAGATGGTAGGCCATAGTAAGGGAGTTTGGATGGCAGGGAACGGTGCCACACGCTGTCAGAAGCTTTAGAAATATCAAGGGTTATTGCATGAATTTCTTCATGTTCGAGAATTAACTGATGGATGGTATGAGTCAAGAGATTGCGTTTATGAACAGTGGATCTTTCGCGGCAAAAACCATACTGTCCATCACTAAATAAGTAGTTCATTCAAGATGTTTAACAATTGGCTTATCAATTACAATCTCAAATGGTTTACCAAAAAGAAGATGTGATAGCTGTTAGGCTTTAAATCTAAAGGGTCAGAGGAACTTCCGTTCTTCGGAATCGGGTGGATATTGGCTTCGTTCCAAGAATTAAGGAATGAAGAAGTACTTATGCATCGTCTGAAATATTTAGCTAAAACAGGAGCAAGTTCTGGTGTACACTTTTTAAAAAAATTGGGGGAATTCCATCTGGATCAGGAGTTTGTCAGTTTGTACATTGTCTAGGATGGCTTTTATGTATCTAGTCCGTATCTTAAGCGGAGCAATTTCGGGAGAGTTAGTAGTGGACTTTCTGACCACTACTTGGTGGTGGCCAGAATTAGGATCCAAGTAAGATGGAGGAATAGAAGAAGGGAAAGGCGAGAGGAAGGAGTAGTTGCAAGGAGAGTGGAAAGGTTACAAGAGGATGAGAAAAAGGCAGAGTATAAGAGAGAAGTTGAGGAACGATTGGGCAAATATGAATTGGAGCAGATGGGGAACGTGGAAGGTGTGTGCAGGATATTTACAGAAGAAATATGTGCAGCATATGATGTGGTGTGTGGGAGGAAGAGAAGACGGAGGGGGGTGCAAGAAACAGCGTGGTGGATTGAAGAGGTGAGACAGGCTGTGGCACAAAAGAAGAAAGCATACAATGAATGGATGAGAAATAGGGGCGTGAAAGAAGCTGAGAGGCAGAAGAGAGACTTATATGTAAAAAGAAAGAGAGAGGTGAAAAGATTAGTAAGAGAGAGTAAGAAGAGAGTGAATGAGGAATTTGGAAGGAATTTGAGTGTAAAGTGGAGGGACTGTAAGAAAATGTTCTGGAAAGAGGTGAAAAGAGTAAGACAGGGTGGAAGTTAGGTTTGCAGGGGAGTGAAAGATAAAAATGGTAGATTACTAGTGGAGAAGGGAGAAAAAGTGAGCAGATGGAGAGAACACTTTAAGGAATTGTTGAACATACAGGACGGAAGTAATGCGAGTATAAGTGGCTGGGGAATGGCTGGGAGAAGGAGGGAGGTGACAAGACAGGAAGAAATCAGTAGGATAGAAGTTGTGGAAGCAATGAAGAAAGTTAAATCGGGGAAAGCCCCGGGAATTGATGGAGTGTGTGGTGAAATGCTGAAGCATGGGGGAGAGATAGTGGTAGAATGGATGTGGAAGATGTGCAGATTGGCCTGGGAGGAAGGTAGAGTCTCGGAGGACTGGAAGTCAGGTATAATAATTCCCTTGTACAAAGGAAAAGGGGAAAAAGAAGTGTGTGGTAATCATAGGGGCATTTGTCTTCTTAGTATAATAGGAAAAGTGTATGGTAGGATACTTATTGACAGAGTTAGAGAAAGAACAGAGGAATTAGTTGGAGAAGAACAGGGAGGCTTTAGGAAGGGAAGAGGTTGTGTAGATCAGATATTCATTCTTAGATCTTTAGTGCAAAAGTTTCTAGAGAAGGGAAAGAAGTTGTATGCGGCTTTCATGGATTTGAAGAAAGCATATGACAGGGTGGATAGACAAGGATTGTGAAAGTATTAAGAATATATGGAGTACATGGGAAGTTGTTGAATGGTGTGAAGAGTATGTATGATGGTGCTAAGGCTGCAGTGCGTGTGGATGGTGAACTAAGTGAATTTTTCTCTTTGAAGGTTGGATTGAAACAGGGATGTGTCATGTCTCCATGGTTGTTCAATCTGTACATGGATGGGGCAATAAAAGAGGTACAAGGTAGGGTAGTGGATGTTGGAGTGGCCCTGGTGAGAGAGGATAGTGTTTGGAAACTCCCTGTACTGTTGTTTGCAGATGATACTGTGTTGTTGAATGAAGAGGAAGGGGAGCTGCAAGGCTTGGTGGATGAGTTTGGGAGAATGTGTAAGAAACAGAATCTAAAGGTGAATGTAGGGAAAAGTAAAGTGATGGTCTTAGAGAGAGGTGAAGTCAGTGAATGTACAGGGAGGTTGGATGGTGAGGAATTGACAAATGTGAGTACGTTTAAGTACTTGGGTAGTGTGATGAGTAAGGATGGAGATTTGGAGGGTGAAGCGCTTGAAAGGGTACAGCAGGGAAGAAAGGTTGCTGGTTCTTTGGAAGCAGTGATAAGAAACAGGAAAGTGAGCATGGAAGTGAAAAAAGTTACTACATGACAGTATTGTGATACCAACTCTAACGTATGGAAGTGAAGCTTGGACGTTGCTGGAAGGACACAAGTCAAGAGTGAGAGCAGTGGAAATGAGTTATTTAAGAGGAGCCTGTGGAGTCACATGGAGAGACAGGCTGACGAATGAGGATATAAAGGAGCGTTGTGGTGTGAATGTGCATGTGATAGGAAGCGTTATAAGGAACACACTGAGGTGGTTTGGCCATGTGGAGAGGATGGAGGGTGAGAGACTGACGAAGAGAATGTATGTGAGTAAGGTGGAGGGGGGGAAGAGGGAGGGGGAGGCCGAGGATGAGATGGAGGGATGGGGTGGAGAGGTATATGAGAGAGGGGGGTGTGAGTTGGGAGCAGGGCAGTGAAATGGCGGGGGACAGGGCGACGTGGAGGCGATTTGTTTGTGGCCACCCCAAACGGGATTGAGGCGTGTGGCAATAGATAGATAGATAGATAGATAGTAAGTTCTAGTACTGGGACGTTCTGATCAACTTCCGCTAAAGCAGAATTTCTTGGAAATATACTGGCAAGGATGTTTGCTTTACTATCTGAAGATTTTTGTTGGGGAATTGGTAATGACTTGTTCAAGTTCCCTTTTAATGAACTGAGACGACCAGAATATTCTAGGGTTATTAGGATTATTTAATAGTTTGGATGCTTGGTTGTGAAGAAAGTTTGATTTAGCGAGATTTATTACAACTTTTGCATGGTTTCTAGCAATTTCAAATTGAATGAGTGCATCAGATGTTTTTTATTTTAAGTAAAAATTGCATGCTAAAAACTTGTGGGTAGTAGGTCTCGCACGATTGCTGTCAAACTGTTTTGGAGAATCCTGTCTTTTAGTGAACTGTTGACTGGGTATGAACAATTCCATATTACATTGTATTAAGTCACTGATGAGGGACTTGGTAGAACTGATATCAATGCAAAAGAAAGACTGCCATGGAATATCACGAGGATTATTTCTACATCCATCCCAGTCTGCCCTATGAAAATGCCATCTGGTCACCCTGGCAAGTTCAGAACGGGGAGGTTTAGGGCAACTGACTAATGAGGTTTTGATGACATTGTGGTCGAAGGATCCAAATGGTGGCAGTACCTCTGTCCTGTATTGATCTGGGTTATTTGTCAGAAATAGGTCCAAGAGATAGGCGTTATGGTCTGGATTATCTGGTATTCTGGTTAGTTGTTTTACCAATTGTGTGAGATTAAATGGTTCTGCAAACAGCTCTTATTCTGGACCAGTACTGTCAGTCCTGGCAGAATGCAAGAACCATTCTACGTTATGGACGTTAAAATAATCCGAAATGGTAATATCAGTGGTAATGGTGAGGTTAAGTTTAGTGAACTGTGTGGGTATTGAGTCAAATTCGCAGTGTTCTGAAGAAGCATTGGTGAAGCGACAACCTATAGAGACACATTTGGTATTATTTAGATATTTTAGTTTATGTAATAAATAATCAAAATTACCTGATGCGAAGTTCAAAATAGTTTGAACTGCAAATTCAGATTTGACTTAACAACAGGTGCCACCCTTGCTAAGGAAGTTTGTAAGGAGACGGTTACCAGGAAAACAAAATGGGGATATGTCAGATTTGGGTTTCTGTGAGGAACAGGGCTAGAGAGGATATCGAGTGGAGGAAAAAGTGAACAGAATTCAGATTGGTACTAATACCATGGACATTAGTGAAATAAAAGGCCGAACCCGTGATTCTCCGTTGACTGAGCATGAACAGTGTTGGCACAGTCTCTTGACTGCGACCAAGATGACCCTGTTGCCGCCACCCTACTCTGCCGGTGGTGGCAATCTGAGATACCACCGAATCTGCTGATAATAATGCAGCAGCCATTGGTAAGGGGGGAATGGAAATAGGTGTGATGTTAAAAGTGCATGCAGACAGATAAAGGTATTGTGAGATTATGCTGGCCTACTGTCTGTGTTAATGAAAACACCGAAAATGTTGAGCAAAGGGAGATGGTCAGGAATAGGTCCTGAGGGCTGGTGAAACGGGAGATCCAGCTCTCCCTGTCACCAGCTTGCCATCCTTCTCGTGAGTGCCTTCCTGCTCGACTGGTGCTACAGTCTAATTAGCTATAACATACTCTAACAACTAAACACTTCATCTCGGACTCAGCCTGCTTACTGCATCAAAATTAAATCTACCGCCACAGTCACCACTAATGAAAATCACGAACACGGATTCAGCCGTAATATGCAGTATATTTAACGAAGTACAGTCGGGGAAAGTTCCATATTAACCACCTCCCGAAGCACTGGTGTGAGGCGGGTGAATGTGAGGCAGCAGCCAGACCTCACAGGTCTGGTAACTGTGAGTGTGAAGGAGGGGAAGGAGGGGTACTGGGGACAGAGGAGGGTTTAGTGATAGATTGGGAATCACGTGTAAGGTGTGCAGTGTTTGATTTGGACTGTGTATTTGAGTTGATTTAGTAAAGATAAATGACAAAATGATGCTGGCATTTTATGAAAAACTTACGTGAATGTCGGTAGAGCTAGTGTTGTCAGGAAAGTTATGGAAGTTTGCTGGGTTCGGAAAGCGGTTTCATTGCTTTCATTCCTTCTCGACTTCAACATGAGACGTTTCCCCAGGAGATATTCATAATTATATAACATATCTTTATATTTTATGTTGACCCGAAAACAAAACCATTATATTATAATCTCTCTCTCTCTCTCTCTCTCTCTCTGTATTTATGTGAATTCATATAAAATTGTTTATTTATCCTCTGTCGTCCCACTGTATGGTATGTAGGAGGACTGTTGGGCCTTGATAGCAGGCTGTGAAGCCTATGCCTAGAGTCAGACACATTAAAAAAAAAAAAAAAATGTTTTTCTGGTAATTATTCATCTCGAACTTAGTCAAGGATACTGTACAATAATAAAATAAAAACGATATACGAGCGATAATTATTTATCTCGAACTTAGTCAAGGGTATTGTGCAATAATAAAACAAAAATATAAGAGCGATAAACAGATTTTTCGTTTTCCTGTAGACAGAATGACATGGGAAGTCCTAATTATAAGATCAGTCTCTGTATCTATCATTCCTATCGAACATTAAAAAACGAAGCTAAAGAAACATACCATTGACAGTAAACGTGTATGGATACTGTGACATGAGTAACTCTCCAAACCCTCCCACTGCTGGCCACCCCCTCGCTCACTCACAGTTACCAGACAAGTAGGGTCTGGCTGCTGCTTCGTGACTATTCGTCGACCATCAATGCACCGAACAGTGGGTAATGCGGAATTTTCCCTGACTGTACCTTTTCCGCACCCTCCCTCCGCTAATATCTTCAATTGACCATTAACATTGGACACACCTTCAACGACCACATCCAATATATAATGAGGCGACCCACCCCCAGACTAAATGCACTAACGACACCTAACGGGAAGACTTTGGACAACAAAAGTAAACACACTGCTTACTCCACTTACAATATATCAGATTAATGATGCCAGTGCTTCCCAGATATGGGCTCCTATCCTATTTAACACCCACCACACCTTGCCGATCATAAAGAACAAATTTTACGAATCGCCAATGCCTGCATTAATAATACTCCCATAGCCCAGTTTACAATCATAACAAAAATCCTTCCTGTCAGAATATTTCGATGTGAGAGGCAGGTAGTTCTACACGGCAGCCTATGCAAGCACCCTCCCCCCCTTTCCTCCTGTCATTATATGACAGAGCCACACAACGCTACCAGGGACATAAAATGATGATGTGAATGTAAATACAACCTGTGAGATGGAGTCTGGACACGAGGGACAGATCTGAGTTAGGGGATCAGAGAGAGGAAACAATATTTTATTGATATTACCTTCAGGAGAGCAAGTGTCGAATGTAGTATGAGAAACGAAAGAGACGGTAATAAATAATAGAGTGAGAGGGAGTATATCCGGCGAGAAAAGACAATGGCAGTTCATGTAAAGTCGGCTACTGCCATCAGTAAAGCCAGGATGAAACTGATGAACGTAACACGAACCAAAAGGTATGAGGAAAAGCTACAGTGCATTTGTAGTACACAATGCCAACGCTGACAAACAACCACGATTAGTGACAGAAGTCCTTGTAACGGACAGAAAAAGAAAAATTGAATACAAAATTAGGGAGACCTGTTGTGTTTCATGAAAGCTGTCGAGCTTCGACTATGATACACACCGGGAAAGAAGGTGTAGGAGGATAATTCTGTTAACACAGGATACTAAGGAAGCACTTCAGAGGCCTGAGGAATCCAGAGAAATGGAATAAAAAAAAATTGATTGTATAACGTCTCATTAATAAACGAACAATCACTAAACTAGCTAGCACTGCACCTGGGTGATGAAAAGTGACTAATATATCTAACTGAAGGACGACACTGATGATGTACTACGTTATATACAGAATTCACATTCGAAACGACTGTCATACTGTCATACACCTGTACGGTGTAACTGTTTGAGTCCTCTCTCCCATCCATATCCATAGGGTCCTCCGGTTAGTAACACATTTATTTTTGTTTTTTTTATTCATATAACAGCTTATATCATTAGTCCAGGATGTAGAACATTCTATAAAATTGGATCATCATCATCATCATCATCGTCATGATTTTCTCCCACCTGAAGGCTGAATGAGGAAGGAACTAGAGGCAAAGAATTACACGCTGTGGAGGTGGGATACTTATGTTGAAATACGTCACACTTCGGGTGAAGCACTGTGAAGAAAAGCAATGGTATATTTTCCCCATTATAATGTGTATCGTCATGAGTTAGGCAAGTCAGCATCCTGTCACTGACCCAGTGTGGGTCCCTCAACTTCTCAGGCCCGGGGAAAGTAGTAACCCTTCCTTCACATACACATCTGCATGTGGATAAGAAAGATTTTGGGACCTCTCTCTTCCACAGATACGCAGGACATGTGGTTCCCGGATCAAGGGCTTCATCGTTCACGCCCACGTTGTGGTACTCAACCACTACCAACACCAAAGAAAAAAAATAAATAAATAAATAAATAGAAATAAAAAATAAAATAATAATAATAATAATAATAATAATAATAACGCATAGAGAAGGGTGAGTTGATTGGATCGAATATGAAGAGGAAGGAGTAGGTTTGAATGAGAAGTGACGTTCGGGGCTATGAAAGATTTGGCAAAAGCAGGTGATGATGACTGAGTCGAGAAGAAAATTCATGGGGGCGGTACCTTTGTATAGTAGAATGAGCAACTTTCGTTATTCCATTCTACCCTCTTAGTTTGTCTCCTTTTGTTCACCCACATTAGTCGCTTCTCAGATCATTCATTGGCTGTGTTAGTTATTCGCTTTCATTCTCCCCGCGATTCTTTTCCCCATATTATTAGTGATGCCAGTGTTACTTCATCAGCTCTTACTTGAGCACTTTTTTTTTTTCTTTGTTGAGTTCATCCCACTCGTCCCGTTCTGGTGTCGACAGTGCCATCCCGTTCCACTTTCTGCCGCATTAACTTAAGCTATTGCTTAGGCGACACTATTCCTTTACCTATGTTGCTTCCATTTTTCTTTGCAACAGTAATCCATTCCCCATGTTGACACATTTGGTGCAAACTGCGATCAGTTTACTCTATACTCTCGTCAATTCCTACTTTTCAGGTCACTCAGGAAGTTTTTATGAACAACCTGCGTAAACAGTGCCGACAGCTATCAAGATAAGATTATGGCCTCAGAACTGCCAGGGACGAAGCTTACGGCTCAGTTATCAAACCTCAACTGTGCCAGGTGAATGTCTACCACTGGCTCGTCTCCTCACGTGTCTACCAAGGGTCTTCCGTGAGGTAATACAATTAGATTTTTTGCTATATACAAAAAAAAAAAAAAAAAAAAAAAAAAAACGCTGTCCTCATTTCTAAATTAAACTTCAGGGTTGGAAATATATGCTTTTTCATGCTAATTGGTAAAGTTTACTGGTATGACGTGACATTTTTTTCCCCTCAGAAATATGCGAAGTTTATACATTCCTCCCAACAATGATCCGTCACAGTAATTCATTTTCCCGTCGGCTAGAGACGTTTCAAGTTATAGTGATATGTCTTACTTCTAAGAGCATTATTTTCATTATCGGTATTAAATAACAGGAAAGGTTCGCACAATCTTGGACAAAGAGGCCAAAGGTATTCACCATATTGCAAACCCATGTAAGAAAAGTAGCAACGTCCAGTCTGACCGAACAAATTTCAGTTAGACTGGTGTTTGACAAACTGATCTTAAAGGTATAACACATCTGACCGACAAAGTTGTATACACCAGCTTTTCCAAAGAGCAAATATTCTATCTATATTATATACCTAGGCTGCTTCCCCCAAGGAAAGGAAGGTAGCCGAGACAGGACGACACTCCCAATTTACTCATCCACTCAAACACATTCATTCGCATCTTAGCCCCAAAAGGCAGAAGGGAAAGATCCTCACCGCACCACACCGCACGAGGGCCAACCGCGCAGTGCAGTCTGTGACATCTGCAGCAGGGCCCGGCAGCAGAGCTGGTTTACCCCTGCCACATCATAATAGACTCATCCCTTTACCTGCACCTGACCTGATCAGCTGATCATACCAAATGCGGAAGAATATCCCCTCAGGGCTGCGTCATCATATATTCATTCACAATTTCTCTCCGTTTATTTCTGTCACGGACAGCCACTTTTCCTTGCTCGACAGACATCCCTCTCACATCCAACGCTCTCTTCACACTGTCCATCCATCCTATTCGGGGTTTCCCTCTCACCCTTACACCTGTCACATCAAATCTAGTTATCTTTTTCACCAATCGCTCATCATCCATTCTCTCTATATGCCCAAACCATTGCAACACCCTCTGCTCAACTCGATCAGCAATCTCCCGAACAACTCTAGTTCTCCTTCGCACTTCATCATTTCTTACTCGGTCCATACACGTCACTCCATGCATACTCCTCAGAAACCTCATCTCCATTACATTCAATCTTTTCCTCTTTGCTACACCCATACTCCATGTTTCAGCCCAAACACTTTTTCATTCCTCCCAGCACCTTTCCTACTTCACTCATTTTAAACTTCACTTCTGCATCTATTCTTCCATCCACAGCAACATGTGACCCTAAATACTTAAAAGACCCTACCTCCTCAAGCAACTCACCATTCAGAACTATATTCATCCTCCTACCATCTACCGACCTCGTAAACTTCATCACTTTACTCTTATTCTCATTTATTTTTAATTTCCTCCTTTCACACACCCTTCCGAACTCCTCTACCAACTGTCTTAATCTCTCCTCTAAATCAGCCACCAGTGGAGTATCATCCGCAAACTGCAGCTGCTTCAGATTCCACTCTCTACCATCAACATTCACCAGACTCAGACCTCCACCTAAAACTCTTCCATTTACCTCCCTTACAACACCATCTATATAAATATTAAACAACCAAGGCGACATCACACATCCCTGCCGCAGCCCCACTCTCACTGGAAACCAATCACTCACAGTATTTCCCACTCATATACACACTCTACTATTTATATAAAAACTTTTCACCCCTTTTATTAACCTACCATCAAGTCCTTACAATCTTAAAACAGTCCACAAAGCCTCCTTATCAATTCTATCATACGCTTTCTCTAAATCCATGAATGCTCAAAACACATCCTTGCCTTTCGCTAAATAATTTTCACACACCTGTCTCACAGCAAGCATCTGATCCACGCATCCCCTCCCTCTCCTAAAGCCTCACTGCTTATCACCAATCACTCCCCCTGTACCCTCTCTAACACTCTTAATTCACACTCTACCATACACCTTACCTACAACACTCAACAGACTTATACCCCTAAAGCTAATACATTCATACTTATCACCCTTGCCTTTATACAACAGGACCACACAAGCACTTGCCCAGTCAATTGGCACCATACCTTTCACAAAGCACACATTCAACAATCTTACTAACCAGTCAACAACAATCGCTCCACCACAGCACACCCATCATCTCCTTTACTGCCTCCTGCACTTCCTCCTTCGTGATCAAGGAATCATTCAACTCTCCCAACACATTTATTCATTGCATCCTCACATCTGCCACAATCTCAGCCTCCCTTTCCATCTCTACATTTAACAATCTTTCAAAATATTCCATCCATCTCTTCCTTTCTGCATCCATCTCAGTTAACATCCTTCCATCCCCTGCTTTTCTCGCTGTTCCTTCCCAGACTCTCCCTTTCGCACCCTTTTAACCTCCTTCCAAAACATTTCTTATTCTGTTGAAAATTCACAGTCAACCGCCTACCCCACCTCTCATCTGCTGCCACTTTAGCATCACGCACAGCCCTCCTTGCCCTATTCTTCTTTTCCTTAAAACTCTCATATGACACCTCATCCTTCCTCTGCAGCCACACTTCATATACACGTCTCTTCTCATCCACAGCCATAGTTACTTCCTCGCACTACCATTTACTTCCTTTTCTTACACCACTACCGACACGTCCCATACCACACACCGCTTCCACATGCCCCACCACAGCACTCTTAAACAACTGTCATTCCTCCTCCACACTGCCATTTTCCTGATCTTTTACTGCGTTTCATTCATCTTTCAATTTCTCCTGATACTCTATCATTTTCTCTCTTTTATCCAACTCATTCACTTTCAAAACCTCCCTCCAACACCTAACTCTCCTAGCTCTCACCCATCTCTTACCTACTCTTAACTTTCCCTCCACCAGGTAGTGGTCAAACGTACCTCCACCCTCCCCTCTCAGAACTCTCACATCCAACAATCTTCCTATTACATTTCTAGACACAACCACATAGTCCATCAATGCTGTATCAACAACCCCTCCACCCTCCCGTCTCACCCATATATACTTATAAATATCTTTCTTCTCAAACAGGGTATTTCCAATCACCATCTCTCGCTCAACACACATCCCTAACATTCGTTCCCCATTTTCATTTCTTCCAGGCACGCCATGCATACCAACTACACCTTCAGCTGCTACATTTCCGACTCTAGCATTCAGATCTCCCATCATTACCACATTCACATTCGCTCCAAAACCCTGCAGACACTCATCAACATCATTCCAGAAAGACTCCCTCTCTTCTTCATCCCTTTCACTACCAGGCCCATATGCACTCACAAACACCCACAACTCACGTTCAAATTTCGCTTTCACCCACATCAGTCTCGATGACACCTCCTTCCATTCAATCACACACTGCTGTACTCCCGGACTCACTAACAAGGCCACACCTTCTCTTGCCCTTCCTCTGTCAACACCTGACAATCTTCCATTCACACTTCCAAAAACAGACTCACCCTTCCCTTTCATTTTTGTTTCACTCAAATGTAACACATCCAATATTACAAATGAATAATATTATATATATATATATATATATATATATATATATATATATATATATATATATATATATATATATATATATATATATATATATATATATATATATATATATATATATATGTATATACCTTTTCACTATGAAAGAAAGAAAGAAAGGAAAACCAACTGCAAAAATTATTCCTTCCAAAGCAGCTAAACTAGAGTAACGGAGAATTCTGATCAATTATATCAGGAAATATGAAAACATCGCGTTTTTTTTTTTTTTTTTTTTTGGCTGAAGACTGCTTTCCCAACTTAACAGGAGATGGATTATTCGAGTTCAAGAGAATCAAGAGCGCTTAGGAAGGAATGAAGATGATTTTGCTTGGCATCTTATGGAGTGATAACAAAGAGAGTTTCTTGTTTATGGGAAATGAATATAGTAAAAAACATACCATTACTAATATTTTGAAAACAAAATATTCATTAGCCTACTGTGTTTTAAACAGAAGAGATAACATATGGAAAATCAGGATGTTGCAGTGGCAGATGAGATTAGGTGCAGGGAAAAAGGAAATAGAGAACAATATTGAGAGGTGAGATTGCAAATCATTAGGGTCTGGATGGACGAGGCAAGTGGCTAAGAGGTCAGAATGGAAAAAAGATGAGAGATATCTTCATCCTGCAGTGGAGTATTTCAGGCAGATCACAGTCATGATATCAAAGCAAATTCTGTTAACATCTTTTTACTGATGTCTGAAAAAAAAAAAAAAAAAGTTTCATCCAAAATTTTATCATATATCATTTGGTGCCACATTTCATATATTTTGCCACCAGAAATTAAAATATATCTCCATAACTGCGACATCAGATAGGAGCTCTATATTTACCATCTCACAACACTGATATTTCGACGGGGCTGTGATGCCACTTGCAGTAATCAAAGCAAAGTAGTTGTCGTAGATCCGAGGGCGAGGAAATATATTCTGGGAAGAAGCTGCTGTACATCAGTCACTACCTACGCATGCGAAGCGAGATCAGCAGATATGTTTCACTCGACTTTTTTTTCTTTCTTTTTTTCAAGGAAGGAGCCAAATGCAAGTGGCCTGCAAACTGCTCCCTCCAAGAAAAGATGTAAAACAAGACAACAGATTGCCACATTCAAGATCCATTTATTTCGAGATACTGGACACACTGCGTTTGAATGAATGGAGATCGTAGGCAGTAGGAAAACAGACAGAGGGAGACAGTTCCAGAGTTGACCTGTTGCATATATGAAGGACTGGGAGTAGCGGTTAACTCTTGCATTAGAGAGTTTGGCAGAAATGAGATGAGAGTTTGTTGTTAAACGGGTGCTACGTGCCAGCTGTAGTGGTGGAGAGATGCAAGCAGACAGTTCAGATGAACAGTGACCATTGAAGTACCAATAGAAAACAAATAAAGATGCAACAGTGTACAGAATAGGCAGAGGTTGAAGGGAGCCAGTAAGAGGAGGCGAGTTAATGAGACGAAAAGACTTTGGCTCCACCCTGTTGAGAAGACCTGTGAGTAGGGAGCCTCCCCACACATGAGAGTTGTACACACAGAGGCGAATTAAACACGTATAAAGTCAGCAATTGTGCAGAAGTAAAGGTACAGAATCGTCTTACCACATCCAATCTATTCGACTCAGATTTTACAAGAAACGTAATATGTTATTTCCAAGATAAATCCCGAGAGAATGAAACCCCAAGTATTTTGATAGATGATGCAGGATTGAGCTGGCTATTGTTAAAAGTTTGTGGGTACTCCTGCGGAAGATTTTGTAGGGTTGATAGAAGTATGAGGTAAGTTTTGGATGCATTAAAAACAAGGGAATTTTTACCCCAATCAGACATACGAGCCAGGTCAGACACTGGGTGTGCCATTGCCTCATCCCTTATTTGTTGAAGTAACTGCTGAGACAGACGCTGCACGAAGTGATTGGAAAGTTGAAGAGTGGAGTCATCAGTGTATGAGTACATAGGGTTAGATATACAGCTTAGAATGTAATCGATGAATAAAAGGAAGAGAGTTTGAGATAGGACAGAGCCCTAAGGAACACCATTACTGATAGCTCTAGGAGAAGAACGGTGGCAGTCTATAGCCGCAGCTTTAGAACAATCAGAAGGGAAGCTAGGGATGAAGGCCCAGATAGAAGGATAGAAACACTAAGAATATAATTTTGTAATTTAAAGATTTATGCCAGACTCGACTGAAAGCCTTTGAGATGCAATGGCAAAGCTTTCGCCATAGTCCCGAAAGGAGAATGGTCAGGAGTCTGAAAGGTAGGTCAGATCACCAGTGGAGTGTTCTTGGCGGAATCCATACTGACGATCAGAAAGATGGTTGTGATACGAAAGATGCTCTAAAATGCTTCTGTTAAGAATAGACTTGAAAACTTTTGAAATACAGGATGTCAAATCAATTGGGCGATAGTTAGGCTACAGGGCTGGGAATGGTCACCCTTCTTTGGGACAGGCTGAATGACAGCAAATTTCCAGCAAGAAAGAAAGGTGCAAGTTACAGGCAAAGGCGAGTTTACCTAGGTAGGGTGTAAGCACAGAAGCACAGTTCTTGAGGACAACAGGAGGGACCCTATCAGGCCCTTATGCCTTGTTAGTAGTGAGGCCAGTGATGGCAGAAAATACATCAATTGAAGACATTTTAATGTCGGTCATGAAGACGTCAGAGGAGGGGAGGCGATGGAGGAACAGCACCGGAATTATCTAAGGTGAAATTGGAGGAGAAAGTCTGAAGAATTCTGCTTTATCAGTAGAAGAAATAGTTACAGGGTCATCAGAGAAGAAAAGGGGAGGGCAAGATGATGAGGTGAAGTGGTTAGAAAGGATATTGGCAAGGTGCCGGAAGGAAAGGGAAGAACTCGCTTTGGAGAGTTTTGAACATTTGGTATGGACAAAACAATTTTTAGCAGAGTGAAGAACAGACTTAGCATGATTCCAGGCAGATACATAAGGAAGATGAGATTCAAGGGTGTGTTAGCTCTGGTACCTTTTCTAGGCCTTCTATTTGTTGTGGACAGCATTAGAATAAGTGTGATTAAACCAAAAAAAATTTCATTAGTTAAAGGATATGAGAAAGGACTGTTTGCTTTCTCTCCCAAGAGAATAACCTCCATAATGCGCAAGGCACACTCAGGTGGCTCTCGGCCATAGAAGCATTAATCATTCGAGGGAAAATCAAACAAGTACTGCCTGAGGGCCTCCCAGTCAGCAGCTCCAAAGTGCCCCAACCGACGTTTCTTTGCAGGATCCACAGGCAGCAGTGGAGTGATAGGACTGGTTAAGTGATAAGGCTGTTATTAGAGAAGCCCAAAAGAGAGGAAAGATTTACAGCGTAAGCAGAAGGATTAGTTGTAAGAAAGAGATGAAGTACGTTGGATCTCTCTCCACGGTGGTCACGGATATGGGTATGGTGCTGTATAAGCTGCTCTAGATCATTGAGTATCGAAAAGATGTAGGCTTGTTCACCAGGTGGATCAGTGAAAGAAGAGGAGAGCCAAAGGTGGTGGTGAACACTGAAATCTTCTAGAATGGAGATTTCAGGGAAAGGAAAATGCATAGGATGTGTTCCATCTTAGAAGTAAAATAGCCAAAGAATTTTTCATAGTCAGTAGAATTAAGGGATGTTTAAACAACAAATATATAATTAGTCTGAGAACGAAATGAAAGCCAAAGCCAGAGAATAGAGAATTCAGAAGAGTCGAGTTCAGGAACACCAGAGCAAGATCTGTCGTTGAGCACATTTACGCATCAGCCACCTTTGGCTCTGAAATGAGTATAGAGAAAGTAGGAGGATAGAAAGAAGGGTGTGCTGTCAGTTGCCTCAGACAGCTGAGTCTCAGTTAGGAAGAGAAGGTGAGGTTTAGAGGAGGAGAGGTGGTGCTCAACAGAGAGAAAGTTAGAGGAAAGGTAGGCCAAGAATGTTGCAGACATGAAGAAGAAGTGAGTCAGACAATGGTTCCAGGCATCTCCCTGGGTCGTCACTGGGAGAGGGGCAGTTGGTGGGGGCATTTATGGTCCCCTCCACCCTCCCCCCGGGGATTCCGAGGCTTCGTTAAATGACGCCATTTTGGTTTAATTTTGAGTAGGAAGTGTAGTGCATAATGTGCATGTAGTTTAGTGTTGACAGGTAGAGAAACTTGTATTGGAGAGTATGTTGGCCTACTCTCTGTGTTACTGAAATACTGAAAAAGTTCAACAAAGAGGGATGGTCAGGAACTAGTCCTGAGGGCTGATGAAATGGGAGCTCCAGCTCTCCCTGTCATCAGCTTTCCATCTACCTTGGGAGTACCTCCCGATATATATATATATATATATATATATATATATATATATATATATATATATATATATATATATATATATATATATATATATATATATATATATATATATATATATATATATATATATATATATATATATATATATATATATATATATATATATATATAGATATATCCTTCTCCCACTCTTTCGACGCAACTTGAGTTCAACCACTTCCAAGTACTCAGTGACAGTCTCTCGCCAGCCCAGACCTCACGCTTCCCACACTCCTTGGTCAGCGATTCCTGCCATATCAGAAACTGATTTCAATCATTTCATTCCCCAGCCCTTTCTATAACTGTATTGTTTTGAAACTGGTTTAAGTTATAAATTAATGAATGATCTTCCTAATGAAAGAAAAAAAATCTTAAAAAAAGGAATCACCGTATTGTAGGCCTATCATTCACTTATTTATTCAATGTTCATTTACTGAAACACATATAAACAATTCGGCACTGAGTATTGAATGTTGTAGAGCATTTATCTGCAATCCATTTCGTTAAAAAGTGACACTGCTAGCTATACTAGAGATTTTTTATGGCATACGGAATAACAATAGCCGTTCATCATGCCTGGCCGCTCTGAATGAACTGTTTCCTATCATTTCATTCTCGCCTGCCCAGACCTCACGCTCCTCACATTCTTCACTCAGTGATTTGTGTGGCATCGAAAAATGGTTACAATCATTTCATTCCCCTGCCCTAATTTATAACTGCTGTCCTCAAGAACTTTGCTTCTGTGCTTACACCCTACCTAGGTAAACTCTTTCACCTTTGCCTATCAAGTTGTATCTTTCCTTCTTGCTGGAAGTTTGCTCTCATTCAGCCAGTCCCAAAGAAGGGTGACCATTCCCAACCCTCTAACTATCGTCCAATTCCTTTAACCAGCCACATGCCAGCTAGTTTTAGCCCTATGGGTCACCTCAGTGCCGGCCATTTTTTTATCTTTTTTTTATTGGCTATAATGATAGATTTTGATGTTAGAACAACGAATTTTGCCATTAAAATGCTCACCAAAGCTCGGGAATGGGTTTTATTGAGTCCTGCATACTCGTACACAGGTATACCCGCTCTCTCACACTCACCATGTAGGTGAGAGAAAGCCGTTTCCTATGTAAGGTATACTCAGGTATTTACGCTCGGAAAGTAGCATTGTTCAGTACACTTTTCTGATTACTTATTACTTCAACATCTATCACAATTTGCCTGACTTTCTCACTGTGAATGCATTATCTTATACTTTCTTGAAGATTGGTATAACCTGACTTCATTATGTACAGTCCTGGCACTTACAAGAAGGTATTTACAACTTAACTTCACTATATAGTCCTTACACTTACAAGAAAATATTTACAACTTACATTAACATGAAAATATTTACAAAATGCTTTCACTATGTACAGCACTGGGTGAGGCACACAGGTAGAATGAGGCAGAGCGAGCGTGAGAGGGGGAGCGAGTGAGTGTATGGCCTTGACAGCCTGGGGGATGGTAGAGGAACAGTTACCATACATGCCTACCAATTTTTACCTGGAAATCTTGAAAAATGCGGGCACAGTGAATTTTTTTATTTCAAACTGTTTTATAACGGCACTGGCACTGGCCGCGGAATTATGTCAGACCGTTTTAAAACAGCACTGGCACATGGCGGGTTAACATCCTGTGTCTCAAAAGTTTTCAAGTCAGTTCTTAACACGTACAGCGTCGCGGTGATATATATACCACCTGAGCTCCCAGTGACTAGAGCGTCACGGTGGTATATATACCACCTCATATTCGCGCACTTGTAGTAAGTCTTTACATGTCGTGGCAGTGTGAACGCGACCTTCTATGAACACCATTGTTTCATTCCACTGTCTCAATGTACAACCTGACCCCTCCAGGCCTCCCTTACCCCCTCCTTGGCCTACCTAGGCCATCACTCTGAGTTGAGCTTTTATGCTGTCAAGATGTCTCAAGCTCGTCGTTCCGGTCTCTCCCAAGAAGAAATAGACAAAGCTCTAGACGATACTGTATCGTCTAAGATGAGTGAAAGTGTGGTATATGCTGATAGCGATGCATCATTAGTGGATAGTGATAGTGAGGATGAGTATTTACCTCCTAATAACGAAAGTGAAACATCAGAATCTAGTGGTACTGGCAAACGAGTAGAACTGATGAAAGGTGAAATAACTTTACCAACAGTAACAGGGGAAGACAGTGAAGAAAGTGAAAGTGAAGATAGTGAACAAGTGTATGACATAGATCCAAAGACAGCCTGGTTGTACTCGGAATCGATGATGAGAAAGCGTGGTAAGAAGCGGGGCTTATCAGAGGAGAGCAATAACCTGCCATTACCTCACAAACAACCACGAGATACCGCATCACTCTCACACTCACATTCACGTTCCCCACAGCCTTCAACCAGCAGAGCCATTTCCCCACAGCCTTCAACTAGCAGAGCCATATCCCCACAGCCATCAACAAGCTATGGAAGGGCTGAGGAGGAGGAAATTGACGATCCACAATCTATTTCCACTCCACAAAAACATTCATCTGATCTCCCCCCCCAAACATCCACCCCCGTGACCGGCTTGGCTAGCCACGGTCACTCTTCCCTCCCCCCTCCTTTGTCTCCCATACCCCGCACCCACACTGCCCACCGCAACATAGCTGCCTCCTTGAACAAAGGTCAGCGGGGGTTGGGGGCTAGGCGTAGTGGGCGTGGTGGGCGCTGAGGTGTTGGTGGTAGGCGTGGCCGGGCACGCCGCAAGCGCCCTACACAAACAAGGAGCGGTGGTGATGATGATGGTGATGATGGTGATGATGGTGATGAAGGAGAAAGTGACAAGATGGAATGGGACTGGCAAGAAAATGACGATTTTCAGCCAACTATATTCCCTTTCATTGACGAGAACACGGCTGGGAACACAGACCCCACACTGACCCCACAGACATCCCGAATGGGGTTTTTCAAAGCTTTTTTCACGGACCAACTCGCCCAAGATGTAGCCACAAACACCAACCTTTACAATTGGCTGTACCTTGGTGGTAAAATTGTAAGAGAAAATACATGGCGCCTGACATGGAGAGCAGTGACTATGGGAGAAATATTTATTACAATAGCATTAGTCCTGATTATGGGGATTTGCAAAAAGTCCTCTTATAAAAAATATTGGACTACAGACCCTATCCTCCACACCGGTATCTTCAGCAAATGCATGGCACTGAACAGATTTGTGGATATCATGGGCAATCTGCATTTCTGTGATATCTTGGCACTAAACCTACAAGACCTTCCAAAGGATACCATGAGGAGATTACGACCGGTATTCGACCACCTACGGTCGAAATTCAAATCTAAATTCCGGCCCTACAAAAAGCTGTGCATTGACGAGAGTTTAGTCCTGTGGCGTGGCAAGGCCTAGTTTAGACAATACATTCCCAGCAAGCGTCACCGATTTGGGCTCAAGCTATTTGTCCTTTATGACTGCAAGACTGGGTACGTCCAGGATATGCTACTATACACAGGTACACAAACCCAAGTCTTTCCCCCAGCAGGTATGGGGCTATCCGGGCAGGTGGTGCAAACACTCCTCGCAGATTACCTTGACCGTGGGCACATCCTGTACACGGATAATTATTACACCAGCCCACTCTTCGCACACTACCTCAACACCATGAAAACCAATATCTGTGGCACAGTCAGGGCCAAAAGAAAACACATGCATAGAAAAAGTAAAGTCACAACCAAGGGAGAAGTCAAATTCTACCAGGCCAACAACATCATGGCAATTCAATGGTTTGATAAGCGAGAGGTCAACCTTCTCTCAACTGCCCATCGACCTCTCATGACTCGCACCCATAACATCGACTGGGATACCGGCAGGAGGAAATGGAAGCCTGAAGCTGTGGTCGATTATAACATAAATATGCGACTGGTCGACAAGTCAGATGCTCTTATTTCCTCGGTCGAGTGTGCAAGGAAGAGTATGAAGTGGTACAGAAAGATGTTTTTTCACCTGTTGGATATGACAACCCACAACGCCCACATCCTTCATCGTCATGTCACGGGTGTCAAGGAATCTCTAGAGGACTTCATTATAGAACTTACCCGTGAGCTGCTGGGGGAACATGCTGAAATGAGGACTCCCTCACGCCCATCACTCGGTCGAGCCAGACCACTCGACACTCCTCTGAGGCTGGTCGAACGACATTTTATAACCTCCATACCATCAAAAGAGGGAGGAAAAAAAAATCCACAAAGAAAGTGCCACGTCTGTAGCCACACCCAGCTACGCCCAAGAAACACAAAAAAGTACACCAGGTACGAGTGCAGGTCCTGTGATGTGGGACTGTGTCTTGAGCCATGCTTTCAAGAGTACCACACACTTCAAGTATTTTGAAGTGAAAGTGACATGCGATAGAGACGCACAGATTTAGAATAATACGCATTTCAAGTTACGTTGTCATGTTTATTATTATTATTTATCACAATAAGTACATTTTTTGAATAGTATACTGTACTTCAAGCGTTTTGGTTGTTTATGTAAGCATTGAATACGAAAATGTAAGCCTAGAATTGTCATAACTGCATTTTTATTTTCCCCCACCAAATATACGTAAAATCTCTGAAGTCTACGGGATGGGAATGAAAAGTAAGCATTCTTATATACGAAAAAAAAAAGTATTTCCTTGTGGATTTGAGTGACTTGATCTGTGAAACTCATGTTTTTTTTTTTTTACCTATTTATTAGGATTCCTTTTTTCCAAATACCTTACTTTTCTGTTACAGTAACTTTTCTCTAATTTCTATACCTTTCATCTGCATTTTATGTTACATTTTGATGCCTACAATATATAATATATCAAGATATGTATATTTTGTGAATAGTTTAGTCTATTGTAAGTATTTTGGTATCTTAGACATGTGTAGTAAATGGATAAGGTTTACGAAAATCGTTGTTGACTAGCCGCGACCGAATTACGTAAGGGCTGTAAAACTCTATGGGGGGAAAAAACGTAATTTTCGGCAATGCCCGACATGGGGAAAAAAAACAATCTTCGAGTTGAAAACGAACGTTTTCATGAATGAAACTCATGTTTTTTCAGCATTTCTGACCCATCTAGCCAATAAAAATTTTTTCCATAGTCCCGACGCTGGGCGTGTACATATAAGCCAAATCGGCCGACGCTGTACGGGTTAATTGAAAAATTTGAAAGCATCTCATATCACAATCATTCTTTCTGATCGTCAGTACAAGTTCCGTCAGGGATGCTCCACTGGCGATCTTCTCACCTACTGTACCTTTCAGACTCCTGGTCATCCTTCCCTCGGGACTTTGGCGAAAGTTTTGCCATTGCACTTGACACCTCAAAGGCTTTCGATCGAGTCTGGCATAAATCTTTTATTTCCAAACTGTCCTCTTAAGGTTTCTGTCTTTTAATGTGTGCCTTCATCCATAGCTTCCTTTCTGGTCGTTCTATAGCCGCTGTTGTAGATGGCCATCGTTCTTCTCCTAGATCGATCAACAGTGGTGTTCCTCAGGGCTCTGTCCTATCACCAACTCTCTTCTTTTTATTCATCATTGATCTTCTAAGCTATACATCTAACCGTATCCACTTGTACGCTGATGGCTCCACCCTTTACCTTTCCATTAGGTTCCCGCAACGTCCATCTCAGCAGTTACTTCAACAAACAAGGGATGAGGCTATGGCACACCTAATGTCTGGCTTAGCTCGTATCTCTGATTAGGATAAAAATAATGTTTTTTTAATGCATCAAAGACTCAGTTCTTACACCTATCAACTCAACAAAATCTTCCACAGCAGTACCCACTGAAGTTTAATAATATTCAGCTTAATCCTGCATCATCCATGAACATGCTTGGGGTTTCATTCACTCGGGACTTATCTTGGAAAGATTATATTACTTCTCTTTTAAAATCTGCTTCCAAGAGATTGGGTGTGCTAAGGCGACTCCGTTCCTTATTTACCCCTGCACAGTTTTTGATTTTATACACAGATTTTATCCACCCTGCCCAGAGGACAATTCTCATGTGTGGGAAGGCTCCCCACATGCAGCTCTTCTCAATAGCATGGAGTCAAAGTCCTTTCGTCTCATTAACTCTCCTTCTCTTACTTGCTTCCTTCAACCTCTGTCTCTTCGCCGCACTGTTGCATCTTCATCTCTATTCTGTCGCTACTTCAATCATCTCTGCTCCTCTGAACTGTCTGCTTGCATCCCTCCACCTCTACAACGGGTGCGTAGCACCCGTCTAGCATCAAACTCTCATTCCTTTTCTGTCCAACTCTCTAATGCAAGAGTTAACCATTACTCCAAGTCCTTCATTTAGGCCACAGGACAACTCTGGAACTTTCTCCTTTTGTCTGTATTTCCTGCTAGCTATGATCTCCAGTCTTTCAAACACAGTGTGTCCAGGCATTTCGAAATGATCGGATCTTGAATTTGGCTCTCTCTTGTATATTGTTTTTCTTGTGGAAGGAACAGTTTGTGGGCTTGTGACATCTGGTTCCTGATTCCTAGCATTACACACACACACACACACACACACACACACACACACACACATATATATCTATCTATATATATATATATATATATATATATATATATAAATATGTATATATATATAGATATAGATATATATATATATATATATATATATATATATATATATATATATATATATATAAAAGGAGTAGACTGTAGCACCAGTCGAGCAGGGCAGTACTCCCGATTTGGATGGAAAGCTGGTGACAGGGAGAGCTGGAGCTCCCATTTCATCAGCTCTCAAGACTAGTTCCTGACGATCCTCCTTTGCTGAACTTTTTCAGTGTCTTGGTAACACAGAGAGTAGGCCAGAACCCTCTCCAATACGAACTTTCTACACCAAACTGCATGCACAGTACACACTAAACTTCCTTTTCCAAAATTCAAAAAAAAATCATGGCTATGGAATACTCAGCCTCGGAGTCCCGGGGGGGGGGGGCATAAATACCAACACCTTCCGCTCCTCTCCCGGTGACGACTCAAGATGCCTGGAACCACTGTCTGACTCGATTCTTCTTCATTTCTGCAACATTCACGGCCTTTCCTCTAACTTTCGCTCTGTTTAGCACCACCTCTCCTCCTCTAAACCTCACCTTCTCTTTCTAACAGTGGCTCAGCTGTCTGAGGCAACTTACCGCAAACCCTTTTCTTTATCCTCCTACTTTCTCTATACTCATTTCAAAGCCAAAGATGGATGTTGTGTATATATACTAAACGGCTTTTCTTGCTCTCGTGTTCCAGAACTCGGTTCTTCTGAATTCTCTACACTCTGGCTTTGGCTTTCCTGTCATTCTCTGACTAAATATATCTGTGCTGTTTACTTATCCCCTAATTCTACTGAGTATCAAAATTTCTTCGACTATCTTACTTCTACAATGGAACACATTGTATCCATTTCTCCTTTCTCTGAAATCTCCATTTTAGGAGATTTCAGTGTTCACCACCACCTTTGGCTCTGCTCTCCTTTCACTGATCCACCTGGTGAACAAGCCTACATCTTTTCTATCATCAATTACCTAGAGCTTGTAGAGCACCCTACCTGTATCCCAGACCGCCTTGGAGAGAGCTCCAACATACTTGACCTCTTCCTTACAAGTAATCCTTGTGCTTACACTGTTAATCTTTTCTCTCTGTTGGGCTCCTTCGATCACAACCTTATCACCTTAACCTGTCCTATCACTTCGGTACAGCCTGTGGACCCTCCAAAGAAACGTCGTCTGTGGCACTTTGGAGCTGCAGACTGGGAGACCCTCAGCCAGTACTTCTTTGATTTTCCCTGGAATGATTATTGCTTCCATGGCCGGGAACCATCTGACTGTGCCTTACGCATTAGGGAGGTTATTCTTTTGGGCATGGAGGCATATATTCCTTTCTTGTATCCTTTGTCTAACGCAAGAAAGCCTTGGTTTAATCACGCTTGTTCTAATGCTGTCCGCAACAAGGAGAGGGCCTACAAAAGGTACCGGAGCCAACCCACCCCTGAATCACATCATCTTTACGTTTCTACCCAGAATCGTGCTAAGTCTGATCTTCGCTCTGCTAAAAATAATTTCATCTGTACTAAATGCTCTCAACTCGAATTATTCCCACTCCTTCTGGCACCTTGCCAAAAACCTTTCTAACAACTTCACCTCATCATCCTTCCCTCCTCTTTTCTACTCTGATGGCTGTGTAGCTATTTCTTCTACTGATAAAGAAAATCTCTTCTCCCAGACTATCTTCTCTAATTCCACCTTACACGATTCCGGTGCTCTTCCTCCATCACTTCCCCCCTCTGACTTCCTCATGGCAGACATTAAAATTTCTTCAGCTGATGTATTTTCTGCCATCATTGGCCTTAATACTAAGAAGGCATATGGGCCTGATGGAGTCCCTCCTGTTGTTCTCAAGAACTGTGCTTCTGTGCTTACACCCTGCCTAGGTAAACTCTTTTGCTTTTGTCTATCAACATGTACCTTTCCTTCTTGCTGGAAGTTTGCTCTCATTCAGCCAGTCCCAAAGAAGGGTGACCACTCCCAACCCTCTAACTATCGTCCAATTGCTTTAACATCCTGTATTTCAATAGTTTTTGAGCAAATTCTTAATAGAATAATTTTAAGGCATCTTTCCTATCACAACCGTGTTTCTGATCGTCAGTACGGGTTCCTTCAGGGACGCTCCACTGGCGATCTTCTCACCTACCTTTCAGACTCCTGGTCATCCTCCTTTTGGCGAAAGCTTTGCCATTGCACTTGACATCTCAAAGGCTTTCGATCGAGTCTGACATAAATCTTTATTTTCCAAACTGCCTTCTTACGGTTTCTATCCTTCTAACTGAGCCTTCATTGCTAGCCTCTTTTCTGGTCATTCTATAGCCACTGTTGTAGACGGCCATCGTTCTTCTCCTAGATCTATCAACAGTGGTGTTCCTCAGGACTCTGTCCTATCACCAAATCTCTTCCTTTTATTCATCAATGACCTTCTAAGCTGTACATCTAGCCCTATCCACTCATACACTGGTGACTCCACCCTTCACCTTTCCATTCGGTTCCTGCAACGTCCATCTCAGCAGTTAGTTCAACAAACAAGGGATAGGGCTATGGCACACCTAATGTCTGACTTGGCTCGTATTTCTGACTGGGGTAAAAATAATCTTGTTGTTTTTAATGCATCAAAGACTCAGTTTTTACACCTATCAACCCGACAGAATCTTCCATAGGTATACCCACTAATGTTTAATAATATTCAGATCCTGCATAATCCTTGAACATGCTTGGTGTTTCATTTACTCATGACTTATCTTGGAAAGATCATATTACATCTCTTGTAAAATCTGCTTTCAAGAGATTAGGTGAGCTAAGCTGACTCCGTTCCTTCTTTACCCCTGCACAGTTGTTGACTCTATACAGGGTTTTATCTGCCTCTGTGTGGAGTACAACTCTCATGTGTGGAGAGGCTCCCCACATACAGCTCTTCTCAATAGGGTTTATTCAAAGGCTTTTTGTCTCCTCCTCTTACTGACTCCCTTCAACCTCTGTCTCTTCGCCACACTGTTGCATCTTTATCCCCTTTCTATTGCTACTTCAACGGTCACTGCTCCTCTGAACTGTCTGCATGCATTCCTCCATCTCTACGATGCGTGCGTAGCACCCGTCTAGCAGCAAACTCTCATCCCTTTTTTGTCCAACCCAGTGGGCACAGCTTGCGAATTCCACATCTTTTAGTCATGGGTATTTGGTGAAATCTCATGTACACCAGTATTCACTAGATTTCTACATCTTTTCCAAGTGGAAACTTAATTGAGAAAATCTCGTGTAAAACTGGATGAAGATTTTTTTTTTTTTTAATAACAGAACAGAGGAAGGAAAAACAAATGAATAAAAAAAAAAAAAAAAACAAGTCCATGCACCAGATTACTGGTGTCCTCTGTTCATAAAATATCTGTAACAGGTAGACTTGAACAGCAGTAGGTTGAAGTTTGGAGGGAAACAACTCTGGGGAAGTGAGTTCCAGAGAGATGCAGTTAGGGGAATGAAAGAATTTTGATAGGCAGAAGTTCTACAGTATGGCTGAGTGACATTCCAGTCATGAGCGCTGCCTGCTGCCCGTGTAGCACGAGGGAAGGCATGGAGAGGTGGCATCATGGACGCAACTTTGTCTGAGCATTTGCTATAGAAATATCTGTAAAATCACGCAAGGGAGGCAACATTCCTCCTTACTTGTAGGGGAGGTAGTTTATTAGTAATAGCAGGGTTATTAATAATTCTAACAGCTTTGTTCTGAATTTTGTCTACTTCTTTTAATGCAACCTCTCCACATCCACTCCACAAGGGTGAGCAGTATTCAAGCTGAGAGTGCACATGAATAACTAACTGCTCGTCAGTGAAGAAGTTACGGACTCTGTACATTATTCCAAGTTTCTTTGAGGTGGTTTTAGCAAGTGATCTAACATGAGAGGTCAAGCTGAGGGCATTGTTAAGTGAGACGCTGAGAATTTCAATACTTTTGGAAATGGGAATATTTGTAGCATTGAAGGTAATATACTGTTCTGGCAATACCTGCCTATTAGTAAATTGTATATATTTAGTTTTACTAGCATTAAATGAGACAAGGTTATTTTGTCCCCATTCACTGATCATGGATAAGTCTTGATTTATGGAGATGGCTGTACTGAGTTGAGAGTTAGAGATATCAGACTTTGTAAATGAATGTCTGAGTGTGAATGAACTATGAAGTGTTGGGTCATCTGCATATGAATGGATAGAATTGTGGGTGACAGATAAGAGATCATTAATATGAATGAGGAACAGAGTTTGTGCCAGAACTGATCCCTGCAGCACGCCGGCATTAACTGAGTGGAAAGTGGAATATACATCATCTACTTTTACTCTTATTTTTCTATTGCTGAGATATGAGGAAATCAAAGGAACAAAAAGGTTTCGTCCATAGCAAGGGAGTTTAGACAACAGGGAACGGTGCCACACTCTGTCGAAAGCTTTAGAAATATTCAGGGCTACTGTATGAGTTTCACCATGTAGGTCAACTGATTGATGGATGGTAAGTCAGGAGATTGAGTATGTCAATGGTGGATCTTTCTTGGCGAAAACCATATTTTCTATCACTAATTAAGTTGTTGGATTCAAGATGTTTAACTCTGTGCGTATTAATTATGGTTTCAAATACCTTACCATGAGAAGATGTGACAGCTATTGGTCTGTAATCAGAGGGGTCAGAGGAACTTCCTTTCTTTGGAATTGGGTGGATATTGGCTTCTTTCCATGAATTAGGGAATGAAGAAGTACGTATGCAGAGTCTGAATAATTTTGCAAGAACAGAGGCAAGTTCTGGGGAACACTTTTTCAAAACAATTGGCAGAATTCCATCTGGGCCTGGAGCTTTGTTGATAGGTAAATTTTCTAGGATGGATTTTACGCACCTTGTCCACCTTGTCTGTATTTTAAGTGGAACAATGTCGGGAGAGTCAAGTTCTAGTGCTGGGACATTCTGGTTGGCTTCCTCTAAGGTAGAATTTCTGGCAAATGTACTGGCAAAGATATCTGCTTTCCCACATGGGTAGTTTGTAATGTTGCCATCTGGAGATTTTAGTGGGGGAATGGATGATGACTTGTTAAAGTTATTATTGAAAGAACTGAGAGTTGACCAGAATATTCTATTGTTATTAGGGTTGTTGAGCAGTTTTGATGTTTGGTTTTGAAGAAAGTTTGATTTAGCAAGATTTATTACAGCTTTTGGATGGTTTCGTGCAATTTTTAATTGAGTGATTCAGATGTTTTGTATTTCAAGTAATAGCTATATGCTGATGACTTTTGGGTTGTTGCCCTGGCACAGATGCTATCAAACCATTTTGGAGAGTTCGATCTTTTAGTGAACTGTTGACTTGGTATGAATAAATCCATACCAGCTAGTATTAAATTGCAAATGTGGGACTGGGTAGAACTGACATCACTAGAAAAGAAAGACTGCCATGGAATGTCAGCTGGATAATTTCTAAATCTATCCCAGTTTGCCCTATCAAAGTGCCATTGGGTCACCCTGACAGGTTCAGAATGGGGGGGTTTGGGGGGCCTAACTAATGAGGCTTTGATGAGATTGTGGTCAGAGGATCCAAGTGGAGACAATACTTCTATTCCGTACTGATGTGGATTGTTTGTCAAGAACAGATCCAAAAGATGGGCATTATGGTCAGGATTATCTGGTATTCTGGTTGGTTGCTTTACCAGTTGCGTGAGATTAAACGATTCTGCAAACAGCTCGCACTCTAGTCCAGCATCGTCAGTCCTGGCAGAGTGCAATAACCATTCAACATTATGTATGTTAAAATCACCCAAGATGGTAATTTCGGTGTTAAGGGCAAGATTAAGGTTACTCAACTCAGAATAGTATGAGATATATATATGTGGTGGTAGAACTCATATAAAATAGATTAGCTCCGATTGTGATTCTGTAACATTAGAGCAGTGTGAGTATATGCTTTTTTGGTATATATAAAAGTAATTATGTAGCCTGCCTATTAGCACTTTATAATATTTATTGATTGGAAATTAAGATACATACATACATACATATATATATATATATATATATATATATATATATATATAAGAATATTCCCAATGTTGTCGTTTTTATTGCTCTTTGGGAATATCTTTGAGGGATAGAAAAACATCATCTTTGGTGATTTGATCGTCATCCCAGAACTAGGCAACTATGGGCATATAGCCCCACTAGGTTACCGGAGCGCGCTAAAACTCCCGCCAACGGTGACCCGTGAGAGGCTCGAACTCGCAATGTTGCGATTGCGAGTCGGGTGCTCTACCTCTGAGCCACCGCGCCCTCTTCATCTTTGGTGAGAAAGCAGACGAGATTAGTAAAAGATATTATAGACGTTATAAAAGAACAGCATGGAGGTGGGCAGGTCATGCTGCTGCTGCTGATGATGATGATAATGATAAATATATCATCAGCTGTAGTGTCCTGAACAAAGGCCTCCCCAAACCTTCTCCATGAATTTCGTATTTGAGAGAGAGAGAGAGAGAGAGAGAGAGAGAGAGACTTAAGTGGTTGTGGATAAGTCGTTACCTAAAATTATCATCTCTCTTAATTAAGCGATGTAAATGATGGTACAGTAGACATTCATGATATTCAAAGTAATACTTTTTATGTGCTTGCTAAACATTTTCTTTATTATTATTATTATTATTTTTAAGAATGCAAAATAATACTAGATCACAAATATCGATTTAAAGAACACGCCTCAAGCACAGTGTTGCCATGTTCGTACAATCTACTGTAGAAATACTTTCTCGCTAGATATAGAGGAATTGACTTTTATTATGTATAAATATTTAATTTTTACATCTCATGACGTTCTATAAATGTTATAGTTATTTGAACCATTTTAAATGCTATTCTAATATCTGTGGCATTATTCTAGCTATTTTGCCATTCCATCATGCTACCTTTAGCAAAGTTTGAGTATTTTCAATGGTAACCTTGCACAAACATTCAAACCCCGCATTTTCCATACTTACAAAGGCACAAGCTTTGAGGGAAGGTAAGATTTTTGAAGTCCTCTATCAATTTTCAATATCAAACGTTAAATCATATATACCAGCTTTAGGTATAAAGACTGCAGTGTGTTGAAGAAATCTGCCTTAAATAAACTATTCAACCACACAGGCTGGGTCTAAATAGCTTTAGCCTATCGGCATAATGTTGTATAGGGCCTAGGCTAATAGGCTAGGCATTGATTCTGTCAGGTGCCTGTATAGTGCTAATTTAGGTAGTATTACATTATTGTTTAGCCACACCCTAGGGGAATTCCAGCCTTTCCTATGACATTTACTCCTCAAATTAGGTGTTTTTGTTCGTGAAGTAACAACTCACTGTATAGTCACGGCTTGGGGAGGGCGACGTTAGTCTGTCCCTGCCCTCAAAATTATAAGCTTTCAGTGTTAATGCAGGTTAAGTTGAGGATTAAATTTGGTTGGATTAGGTCTGATTTGGTAGGTTAGGTTTGATTAAAAAGCACTTTATTCGATTTTAATTCCTTTTTTTTAACCCCTAAACAGCGGGGTTGTTTTTGCCTGACTTGCGTGTCTCGCGGGCATATTCGCGCTCCGACAGACTCTCTAAAAATATTTGCCAAAAATCAGTTATTAGTCCTAGAATATTATAATTAAATATGCATATGGCACATACCTTCAGCTTTCTCCTGGGATGTTTGTTGAGCGTTCGTCGAGTACCATAGGACTTGTGGAGACCTTTGAAGTTGGGTAATGAAGTCTCCATTTTAAACTTCCCAACAACCCGTAGTATGATTACCACAGCCTGATATTATCACTAGAAACACTATTCTATGATTCTTAAATAGTTTGGAATCCATACTCCAATAAAAAAAAAAAAAAAACGTGAAAGCAATGAAAATTACAAGCGCGTATGACCTTCCCACTTTGCGATCGTTCACCGCTGGTGTTCTGTCATTTATTATTCATAAAAACACTCACAGTTTATATTTCTATTACTATATAACACTTATATATATCTACAGTCTTTATCCATAAGTTTCCTTCAATAATAGTAGTTTATTGTCACTGTAGGCATTCAATTTCTCTTTCAGTAAAATACGTAGCATTCACTTTCTCGTCCTGTATACTAGCGTTGAGAGTGAATCTGTCACTTTCACTTTCATTTTCATAACTCATAGTATTCATACATGCTAGAGTGAAACTTTCACTTTCATTACTCCTGGTATATATACTCGTATTCTTATATTACTACTCATTTACATTTCTATTTACATTCTCTAGTTTATTTACAGTATTTACATCTCTGCTATATTTACACTGTGTTATGCAGTCACTTGCAGTAACTTATAAAACTATATTTCACTGTTCACTTATATTTACATTCATTGCTTTCACTTGCTGTTTACACATTATTTACACATTATTTACATTTCCACTTGCACTGTTTTACTCACCAGATAGATTGTAGTCACTGTCCATCATTTTCATTGACAAATTAGCCAGTTCACGTTCCACAGCAGTCACTTAGCCATTTACTCTTTCCACACGAGGTTTAGTAGGGGGTAGAGGTCACAGGGCCCTTTGCATGGGGCTAAAAAGCGGCGGAATTGGGCAGGTACGAATCCGACATGCTGTCACCTTGAAAGACGACAGTAAACTGAATAGAGTGTGGTGGCCTGCCTAGGGGAGCTGCCAATGTCAGCGGGGTGACAGCTGCTAATATATAGGCTATGAAATGATTGGTAGGAAATCTAGACAATACATAATAAATTAGGTAGTTCCAGGTGAATGTAAATATCACTTAGGCTTCTCCCTTCCTTCCTTATATATATTTTTATTACGAGAATAGATTATACGGCATATTTCAAGGGGAAATAAACAGCGAAAATTAGCGAATGAGTGCACGTGAGTTGTTGTCAGGTGATAATTAGCCAGTTCCAGGTGTATGGCATTATCACTTACCTTATTTCTTTCTTGTATATATTATTTGGTGTAACAATAGGACATAGGGCTTATTTCAATGGATGAAATCAGTGGAAAATTCCAGGGATGATTTACTTAGCGTAGCACGGCCGGGCAGGCGAGAGGAGAGGGTAATGGAGGGGAGGTAGGGAGGGGAGTCAAGAACAGGGGGAAATGGCTAAATTGTCAACAATGGATGGGAGTACAGATGAGATTAGGAGTGCTGACTAGTGTTGGACATTGGCAGTACTGATAGATGATACAAGCCACCACTTGAAAGCCTGGGCGAATTCAAAATAACACAGAATCACAAAAGTGACGCCCTGCGGTATGATCCCTTGCTCCCAAGCATCACGAAAGTGATGCCCCGCAGTTAAACATTAATTTTGTATATGTCTTCAAACACATACAGGGATTAGGCCAGGTTAGGTTAGGTTAGATGCTTTCACAGTTAATGTAGGTTAGGTTGGGGGTTAAATTTTGTTGGATTAGGTCTGACTTGGTAGGTTAGGTTAGTTTAATTAACCCGTCATGTCCCGAGCCATTCCGCACCTATGACATCCCCCAGTCCCGAGCCTTTTTGGAAAAATTTTTTTTCTTCTAAAACTTCCGCTTAGGTCGAGAAACGATGGAAAATCATGAGGAAAGTGGTCCCTGCAGTCTATAAGTGGTCTGTATAGGTGCGGTTTCCCCCCGCAGGTATCGTATTCTGTAATGGGCTGGATATGCGTTTACGTTTTCTATGGTAAGGAATAATGGGACAAACAACACACAACACCTCTACATTTATTGAATTTGAACTAATAAACAATAACAGTAACAATATAATGGATTTCAGACACATATATAGGAAAAATAAGCATTATACCATCGCGCGAGCATAGCGAGTTAGGTCCGAGTCGTAACATGCTATATGCTAAGTTTCTGGTATGAGTCAACCTATCATTTTTTCTACTTGTATACTTCTGTTTCAATGACAATTTACCAATTACAACTGTTTGTAAGTGTTTTCAGATGTTTTCATTCATTATGATGACATGTAGCATAAGTTTAGCACACATCAGCTTAGTAAGCGCACTCGCTATGACTCGTATTTCAACATACCAAATTGTTTTATCACTTTCCAATTATTTTCCCATTTACATAGAACCTTTCCTCCACCACTGTGAAGGTTTTCAATTATTTTCATTCATTACGAGGGCATTTAGCGATATGCTAGCGCCTATTCACGTAGCAACCAGGATCTCAAACACTCGTGTTTCATCATCTACTTTATTTATTCACTCCAATTATATTTTCCCACTTACATTACACACGTTTACACCCCTAGAATGCACTGTACATACTTACTGCCATTATTTATTCAAGTGAGTGTGAGAATATCGCCTGAAAATACCCTCGCAAGGAATGTTTCGTCATAATACTCACACACTTATAAACTAATTATTCACTTTATCACTTGCTGACTTTTATTTTGACTAATACGTGCCTTATTCATTCGACTAAGCGTCAGGAAATCTTATCTTTATAGACACGCTATGAATATTTGACTTAGAATATACATCATCATATACAATAATTTGAACTTATATTATACCCGTAAGAATGTCACATAATAATAAATATATAATAACGGGCCGTATTTATTGCACTGAGCGACAGAATATCGCATCAAACAACCCTCTCTATGTAAGTTTCAACTTAGGGCAGATTTATATACTTACACTCAATGTTTTCACTTAAGTTCTACTCGTAGGCACTTTATACTAATATCTGGCGATCCACATGACTGCTATTTTCACAGAGCGTCTGTCTGTCGCATTTACCTCATAATTTCAGCGTCCTTTCGCATTCACACCATGCTAAAATTGCAGCAACGTGTGATATTCACTAAAACATGGGTGAATACACAGACCCACGTCATACTGCACGCACTCATAGCGGGTGTCCTTCCTCTGTGTCGTGAGTCTTACCTGGGAATTACTGCACACGTGACACCTGCGCTGGGGCCTAGGTCTGTTGGGCTGGGGAGGGATAGGAGTGGGGAAATGGCGGCCGGATATTCTCTGGGGAGTGTGTGTAATATGGGCAGTGCGGGGGCGCTGTTGGGGCCTTTCAACAGCATACTTAGCAAAGATTTCTCGTGTGAGCTCCCTCACAAACCCTTCAAATGTTTCCTGAACTCCTGTGGTCATGGCGTGAAGGTGGTGGCAATTCAGAGCAGTGATATCTAGCAAGTGAAAGAACAGTTTCTTATACCACTTCATCGTGGTCCTGGCACACTCTACCGTCGATATCATGGAGTCAGACTGGTCCACGAGGCGCATGTTTATATTGTAATCCATTACACACTCAGGTTTCCAAACACGACGCCTGCTCTCGCTATGGTAAACAACAGAATCAGTACGGTGCATCAAGGGGCGGTGAACCGTGGACAAGAGGCTTACTTCTCTGTTGTGGTTCCACATTGTTGCAAGGATGTTGTTGGCTTTGAAGAAGACAACCTCACTCCTTGCAAGTTTCTGCCCTACCTTGACCATGTGACGCCGGTTCACCTTTACGGTTCCACAGACTCCCGTTTCATGTCTGTGAAGATAACGAGCGAGAAGAGGGCTAGTGTACCAGTTGTCGAGGTAGAGAACGTGACCACGATGAAGGTAGTCTTGTATCATCGTCTTTACCACTGCTCCCGAAAGTCCTATACTTCGATCTTCTATTATGTCTGTCTGTGCACCGGTGTACAAGACTATGTCTTGCACGTATCCAGTCCTACAGTCACACATAACAAAGATCTTGAACCCAAAACGGTGCCTTTTGCTGGGTATATACTGTCTGAATGAAATATTGCCTCTCCACAACACGAGACTCTCGTCTATGACGAGATCTCTATAGGGATAGAATGAGGATCGAAAGGTTTGCCTGAGGTAATCAAAGACCAACCGAATTCGCCTCATTTTGTCAGTGTTGTTTGCATTTGCAGGGTCATGAGCATCATAAAAATGGAGGCGACTTAGAATTTGTTGAAACTGATTACGGCTCATCACTTGACCAAATATGGGGGTAAACATAACAGGGTCCCTAGTCCAGTAAGCAGGAATTCTATTTTTTCTTATTATAGCCATCAAAAGGACAAGGGCAAAAAATGAGAACATTTCTGGAATGGAGACAGGGTAATCATAAATCATAGAATGCCTACTCCTTGTTCCCAATCTTTCACTTTCTAGGCGCTGGGAGCTTGCAAACAGGTTTGTTTGAAAAACGATCTGATCTACGAAGGCCTCACTGAAAAACAGGTGGAAAAAATCCAACCTGCTTGAATTACAGTGAATACCTGGTGCAATGCAGCCAGATCGCCCTTGCTCAGTGAAGGGGTGAATGAGGGGAGAAAAATCACTCCCATCCTCCCAATCCCATGACACAAATCCCTCGTCCCCATCACCGCCTTCGTCTGGGTGGGGAGGAGATCCTGGTTGGGGAGGTTGGGGAGAAGGAGTACGGAGGGCTTCCCCACTGTCACTCCTCTTCCCTCTGCCTTTACCCTTTCCCTTTCCCTTACCCTTACGGCCTTGAGGAACATTAGGGGGCTGTGGGGATGAAATTGTTGAATATTGGGGAGCAGAAGACGTGCTGGGGAGTGGTTCCTCCCCACCTTCCCCCTCCATTACCACACCACGTGCTCTCTCACGCAACCTTGCTCGACCACGTGTTAGGAGATATTGGGAAGCATAAGACGTGCTTTGGAGTGGTTCCTCCCCACCTTCCCCCTCCCTCACAACCCCACGTGATAATGAACGCACCCGTACTGGCCCACGTGATCCACTCTGCCGCCTCACACTGCGTAGGGAGAGCAATGACTCACTCACGTCACTCTCACTTTCCCTAATCCCAGGACTTTCCATTTCACTCCCCACTCCCTCCACTTGACTTCCTAGCTCCCCAAACAGAATGCTAGGCCCATACCTGCTCATACGACGTGGTGTGCGCTCTGGGCCACGATGTGTAATCACCTCCCGTCCATACCACGTGGCAGCTCGTCCTCGTCCTCGTCCTCGACCTCGAATTCTGCTTCCAAGGCACGCTGGGGATAGGGATATGATATACCACGTGCCTTCTTTGCCTCCTGCCCCTCTCTAGCAGCACGGTAAGTCACGTACTGCCGCTTCCTGGGTGACGGAACTTCCTCGTAACTGCTGGTGGTTTCTTCCTCCTCTGGCTGCACATAATCCTTGTCCATCTCCTCGTCATCCAGTGGGGAATCACTGTCGCCGGTAAAGGTGTCCAGGGCAACTTGAATTTCGCTCTCTGAGAGACCTCTCTTAGCCATGTCTGAGCAGGACCGTGGCTACCAGGTGAGTGGACGAGTGGCGGGCTAGCACGGGTCGCGTGGGGTCGCCGAGTGTCCCCGCCTGGTGGCAGGTAGGGGAAGGTCAGGCGAGGGTACATACCGCATATCAAGCGCGAAATTTGAAAATTGTCGAAATTATGCACATTGCAATTGCACGACGTACTGGTACATCGCCGGGACTGGCAAATGCAAATCGTTGCAACGTACCCATACGTCGTCGGGACGGGGCGGGTTAACGCGATAGCTGCTATGTACATCATATGAAGAATAGCATGCGACTGCTACTTACGTCATTTGATCAAGCTCTTTTTATTTTAGAAAGGCACGCTACATTTTTTACCCAAATGTCCGCAAATAGCGTACCACAGCCAATTTAAGGTAAATAATAAACTCATATTTGGTTTCCTATTCTTTTCCATGCACTCTTTCATTTATAAGGGCAAAAGTGATTTTTGAGGGAAAAAAATCCCGTTTTTTTGTTCATGAGGGGATGGACCATGAAACCTAATGTCACTGTCAACGGGTTAAAAAGCACTTCATTCAATTTTATTTTCCTTTTTTTTGTTTCGTATATACCTCAACCACGCACAGGGATTAGGCCAGGTTAGGTTAGGTTAGGTTAATACTAAAAAGTAAATAATTTGTTCAATTTTAGTTTTCAACTCATATTTGACTTCAACACCTTAATGGGAGTTAGGACAGGTTTGGGTAAGTATGTGATCATTTGCGGTTGAAAGTATTCTCAATGAAAATCAAATTATGGGCAAATCCTCCCCGCAGAGAAAAAATTAAATTTGTATATATATATATATATATATATATATATATATATATATATATATATATATATATATATATATATATATTGTTACGGAACAGACAGAGATAATGAACACTTCAAGTGAGAATACTAAAATCACTACTGTCCCACAAAGTTCCAGGTTCAAAACAAAAGACTTAGGTAAAATTACAAGTTAAAGTTTAATGCTCAAACTAACAACTAAACATTCAGGACTCATAAGGATAATATAATGGCAAAACAGGTTACATATATGGTTAACTGCAATAGCCTCTATTAACATGAATTTAGCAAGAGCAAATATATCTAAGTCAGCCCTGATAAAATGAGAAAACCGGATAATGCTCAGTTAAAGCAAGATATAATATTATTACAGATACAAAATAATACTAATACTGGCTGACAGTATGGAACCAATATGAATCATAAAAACTTTACCAGGCTTACGAATTAATGCCTTAGGGTATACAGTACAAGAAAAATGGTAATAACACTTATACTCAAATTATACAGCAGCTAGATGGCTGGAGACTTCCTGAGCACTCACAAAAATAATAATATACTCTTCAGGGGAGGACAGAGATGTAAACAGAATGAGGAGTAGATCTAAGTGGCAACTAATGCAGAGACTGAGCTCATTATATAGGGGCTGGCAGAGCTTGATTCAACTTGTAGGAGGGACGCGCAAATGAAGGCATAGGGGACAAAGTGTTGACAATCCTGCTCTGAACAACAGAAAGAACGACTTACTCTACTATAAGGGGAGAAGGGGGAGTGAGGTAGAACACGCAAGCCTGGTCACTATGGAAGCCATGTGGTGAATCGTGAACAAACATGCAGCATACTGTACATTAGGATCATACAAAGGATGATGCAGTCATGAACACAAGGGATGATGAAATCATAGGCTATGTAACACCTCCCCACAAAGAAAAAGAAATTTACAAAGGAAATTTCTTATTACTCTAAAACAATCTGTCTAAAGTCTAGATAAGCAATCTGCAATAACATTTTCTTTCCCCTTGACATGTTGTATGTCTAATGAATACTCCTGAAGAAGTAGACTCCATCTTGTCAATCTCTGATTTTTATCTTTAAACTTACTAAGGAATTTCAGTGGGTTATGATCGGTATAAATGACTATGGGGTCACAACCAGAACACAAATAAAATGAAAAATGCTGTAAACCCAAAATCAAGGCCAAAAGCTCTTTCTCAATAGTTGAGTAGTTCTTTTGAGGTGGAGTGAACTTCTTACTGTAATAAGATACAGGGTGTTCAATACTCTGATTATCCTCTTGCAGCAAAACAGCCCCAGCTCCTGTATCACTTGCGTCAACAGCCATCTTAAAAGGCTTAGCAAAATTTGGAGTAGCGAGCACTGGCTGACTTAGTAGGATAGCTTTAAGTATACTGAAAGAGGATTCACAGTTATCGGTCCAGACAAATTTAACTCCCTTTTTCAGTAGGTCTGTAAGTGGTGATACAAGAATTGAAAAGTTAAGAACAAATCTCCTGTAATAACCTACCATTCCCAAAAATCTTTGTAGCTCTTTCCTACTTTTAGGTCTGGGAAGATCACTTATAACCTGAACCTTAGCTGCTGCTGGTGCAACGTGTCCATCACCAATTACGTACCCAAGGTACTGAACTTTAGCTTGACCAAACTCACACTTTGATAAATTAGCTACAAGATTAGCCTGAACCAAACGCTCAAGAAATTTACTGACATGGCATAGGTGATCTTTCCAGTTGTCACTGAAGATTAATACATCATCAATATAAACAACACACCCTGCCAAACCCTCTGTTACATCATTCATTAGCTTCTGAAAAGTGGCTGGTGCATTCTTCATACCATATGGCATTACAGAACATGCAAAAGTCTGTCCTAGTGTTACAAAACATGAGATCTCCCTAGCACGTTCAGTCATAGGTACTTGCCAGTATCCCTTTAACAAATCAAACTTACTTATGTACCTAGCCTTTCCGATCTTGTCTATGCAATCTTCCACGCGAGGGAGAGGGTAAGCGTCTGTTTTGGTTATCTGATTAACACGTCTGTAGTTGATGCAAAGCCACTGTGACCCACCTGGCTTACGGACTAGAGTGACAGGAGAACTCCACTCGCTCTGATAGGGCTCAATCATCTTGTGGTCCAACAGGTAGCCAAGCTCCTTCTGGATGAGAGGAACTTTCACTGGGTTCACACGGCAAGGAGGCAGTTTAATTGGCTTTGCGTCTCCAACATCGACATCATGCATCAACACAGTGGTTCTTCCTGGAGTGGCACGGAACACTTGCGGGTACTCCTGCAGTAATGCCGAAAACTCCTGCCCTTCCTCGGCAGCTAGATGAGAAAGCTTAGTCTGGAGATCATTCATGATATCAGGATTCTTCCCCAAACTATCACTCAGGCTCATACTGCATGGGAGAGCTTCACTTGCAGACTCGGGTGGAACAGCTACAGTGCAGACTGGGTTATTTTCGTCCCGCCTGTGATATAACTTTAGCATGTTGATGTGACAAAGTTGCTTATTCTTCCTACGATCTGGTGTGGCGATGACATAGTTGATATCACTGAGTTTCTTCTCCACGAAATAAGGACCACTAAACTTGTCTTGAAGAGGTTGCCCATGCACTGGTAGCAGAATCAAAACCTGATCTCCTGGCTGGAAGTGGCGTAGCCTGGACTTCTTATCATACCAAGTCTTCATCTTCTCCTGAGCAGCTCCAAAATTCTCTCTCGCCAGCTGTAAAGCAGTGGACAGCCGTTCTTTCAACTTCATTACATACTCCAGCAGGTTGACGTCATCTTCCTCCAATAGCCAGCATTCCTTGAGTAGCTTAAGGGGTCCTCTTACTTCATGGCCAAATAGTAGTTCAGAGGGTGAGAAGCCCGGTGATTCATTTGGAGATTCTCTTGCGGCAAATACAACGAATGGAAGACCTTTATCCCAATCTTTCTGATGTTCCAAACAGTATTTCCTGAGCATCAATTTGAGTGTTTGATGATATCTCTCCAACGCTCCTTGGGTCTGGGGATGGTAAGCTGAAGACGTGATCTGGGTGATGCCCAACTCTTTCAGAGACTACTTGAAAACATTTGACATGAAATTACTTCCCCGGTCTGACTGTACCTCCTAGGGCAGACCAAACTTGGTGAAGAACCCTAGCATTTCCTGAACCACGTTCTTTGCTGAGATATTTCTAAGTGGAATGGCTTCAGGATAGTGAGTAGCCATATCAATCAGGGTCAACACATAAGAAAATCCTGAAGAAGTCTTAGGAAGAGGGCCCACAATATCCACCAACACACAGGTGAATGGTGCCTCAAAAGGAGGAATGAGAACTAGAGGTGCAACCTTTTCGGTCTGATTACACTTCCCCACAACTTGACAGGCGTGACAAGACTTACAATACCAGGAAACATCTCTGAAGATACCTGGCCAGTAGAAGTGTTTCAAAATGCGTGCCACAGTCTTCCTCACTCCAAGGTGTCCTGCCAAACTGGAATCATGAGCCACTCTAATGATATCCTGCCTACAAACACGAGGGATGACAACTTGATGTACAACCTCCCATTCACAGTCGGCTGATGCTGTTGGGGGTCTCCACTTCCTCATAAGTACTCCTGACTTTATATAATAACAAGTAGAAGCACCAGCTGACTCTTCCTCACTGCAAGCAGAGTTAGCTAGACCTTTCAACTCAGGGTCAGCAACCTGCAACTCAACCAACTCTTGACGAGACAAATTATCAACACTACGGGGTACTGCCTCATCTGGTGAGTGGTCCAAATTAGCAAGAAAAGTGTCAGCTAGGATAACATCATCATCATCATTATCCTCTAAGTCACCAGTAACTTTAGACTTAGCCCTAAGTGCCAGGTGACGTGTATAGCTGTTATGATTCAGGGAGCGGAGTCTCTCCGGCTGACGGGATATGTTGCAAGCACCTTCCCGCCACCCTTTAAACTCACAACCATTTTTTATGACACCCATAGGGTAGGTAGACTCCCCAGGTACCCCATGAATGTGTATCTCAGTCTGTACACGGCACTGGTGGAGTAAGAAGCCATGTTTTTGTCATCGTCAGTTTGATTCCATACCACTGCGCACAGGGCCGATTGCATCATCGACCCCCGTGAAATTTCTGCCCTTAGTGCCGTGGAAAGGGGTCATTGATAGTGCCATCAGTCGTGCCTTGGATGACACCATGCCCTCACAGACGCTTAGTGAGAGCATATCCTCGAAGGAGAGAAGGAATTGCCATGTACAAAGTGACCTCCCTCGCCCTCTGACCCCTTCCTGCTCTCAGACGCCTAAGAAAGTTCTCAAACTCTTGCAGGAGGAGGGGAGGACCTTCGACAGTGACGAGTTTACTGAGGAGGAGGACATAGATGATCCAGCACATGGCGCAGGTGAGCATGGAGTTGGCGGTCATCTGCAAAATAAACGTCGATGAGCCATCTCACCATCACGCTCGCCGCCTGCTTACCGACATCTGGCCCTCGAATGTCCACCTTCACCTCAGCTGAGTACTTCAAGGGCAGAATCACCACAACTGGGCCCAATGGGAGTGGATTTTCCAGATTTTTTTTTTTTTTTATGTGCCTGACTCTGGGCATAGGCTTCACAGCCTGCTTTCAAGGCCCAGTAGTCTTCCTACATACCATACACTTCCACATGTCACCACTTTGGCGCTAACACCCACCGTCCATACTGAATACATGCTAGAGCTGTCTCATACAGGACTGGTGTATTGGTATTAGCGGGCCCCACATGGTGTTACTCAGCAGCAACCATCTCCACAGGGAAGGCCCGTGTCAGGTGAGTCATCAGCACCTTCTCCCACACCTCTCCCTCTCCTTCCCCCTTACCCCCTGCCCATGGGCGTGTAACTGGGCATGTATGCAGGTGTGCATGCATGCAAAAAAAACATGCACACATGGCAAATGGCCTGCTTTATCAGGTGTGGGTAGAGTGGATACCTTTGTCTCAGAGGATGGAGCAGGATTTGAGCCATCTGTGTTGGTATTTGACGAGGAAGGAGCAGGTGTTCAGGAGGATGAGCTTCACCCCAGGCTCTGGAGTATTAGCAGTATGTTGAGGGTAATATTCACGACTGCAGTTATGCAATACATGGTGGAAGACATGAATTTCCACCAGGCTATGTGTGTTTCGTGGCTGGACATGACTGCCAGCAAAAGCATGCACATGATGGACTGGCAAGCTGTGGAGTTGAAGGAGTTGTTTGTGTGGTTAGCCCTTACCATGTTGATGGTGCATGTAAGAAAACATGTGCTCCATGACTTTTGGTCGGTAGACGAACTCTTGGGCACACCTGTCTTCAGTAAGTTTATGGCCGTGACAGATACCTGGCAATCCTAAGGTTCCTCCATTTCAATAGAAATTATGGGCCTGCGCTGAACGACAGGATGTGGAAAATTAGACCCATTCTAAGAATGCTCTGTTTCAGAAAGTGGTAATTGGTGAGTCACTGGTGTTATTCAGGGACAGGTTGGCTTTTATTCAATATGTGCCATCCAAGCATCGCTTATTTGGGCTGAAATTCTATGTCTTTTGCGACTGCAAAACTGGATATGTGCTTGATGTGATAGTTTATTCAGCAACAGATGTTGATACAGCTAGTGACGATCCTCATGATTTCTGGGCATCAGTCATGAAAGTGCTGATGGAAAAGTATTTCAACAGGCACCAAATTCTGTACACCGATAATTATTACACTGCCCTGGCGTTGACCAAGTATTTGCTTGAAATCGGTAATGGGTCCTGTGGAACTATTCAGGCAAACAGAAAAAATTTCCCTGTATTCCCAGCAAATACTGAGAAAGGAGCCCTACTTATCAAGAAATGTGGCAACATGTTAGCCCTTCTCCGGCGTGACAAGAGATGGGGTTAACATGTCTTCAATAGTACATAAGGGTATGTTACAGGAAACGGGAAAAACACACTACAGGACCAGGGAACCTGTGTTGAAGCCAGATGCTGTCAACGATTATAATATCAACATGTGGCTTTTGATTAATCGGACATGCCATTTAATGAGGTTGACTGCCTACCTAAGTCCTGAAGGTGTTACAAGAAGGCATTTTCACACCTTTTTGATATCGCTGTCCTGAACAGTTTCATACTGTTCAAGAAGCTCGTCAGGAAACCTCTCTCTCTATGAGAGTTTGAGTGAGAGCTTGCACGCAAACTCACTGAAGAATACTCAATTGTACAGGTGCCTGGCGCCAGGCGGGGAACAGCACCTACAGCAGACAGGCTAAGTTGGGCCGAGTATTTCCAGCAGCACAGGATGGTAGAGATTGACTGTACTACAGCAGGTCGTCAGGCATACAGGTGGTGACAAGTCTGTAACACGACGTTTTTGTATCACTCCGAGCGTGATTACTGAGCAGGTGTGTGGGAAAGTGTAAAAGTATACAGGTATGCACAAGTGTTTTTTTTTAATAAGTGAAATGTTAGATATTATGAGTGATTTCTAGTAAGTGCTATGATATGTGTTTTATAATATGTTTACAGTTGTAATGCAATAAATGTTACTGTGTATTGGTTATTGGTGAAAAAAGTATTGGAAATACCTTGAGTTAGCCTACCTGTTACATGAAAGAAAACCATTGTAAGCGGGCCAGAAGGAAAATTACCTATTTTTTTTTCACTCAATACTCATGAAATCAGTGCTGAATATGTGAGCATAAGCGTATTTGTGATGTGAAGTACAAATATTGTGAATTGTGTATAACATTTGAAATATTTTCACAATGCCCCTAATTAATACAAACCAGTCTGAATTATAGTGCAAGTAATTACCTCATACTCAACTATGTGTGAAACAGCCACAGCATTTACTTGTCAAAATGCAATTACCTGTAATTGTGATGTCAAGTCCAATTATAAGTGTCGTAGTAAAGGGAAATTATTATAATTGACGCAAGAAGTGAGTACAGAAAAACAAAGAGCAATTTTTTTCTTTCCCACACACCTATTGGGCATAATGATTTTTTTTTTTTAATGTGTCCGACTCTGGGCATAGACTTCACAGCCCACTATCAAGGCCCAGTAGTTCTCATACATGCCATGCACCTCTATGAAACAGGCGGAAAAACCTTTGGGGAGCCACATGGGCAGGGTGATGTTTCATCCTTATGACGGTAAGAGAAAGCCAAGACTCGAATGGAATTTTCCACATTCCAACCAAGGATGCTCGGACAGTGTAACAATCACTCCGGTCAGTGCTCTAAACACTAGCCAGTGAGTCCAAGGTCACAGCCAGTGGGGCGCTTGGAACCAGCCGGCCAAACGTGTAATACCAGTCGTCTTCAACTTATCCTTACTTATCAACGGGACCACCTGGAGACCTAGGGATACCTTCATTTGAAAGAGGAAAAGTTGATGAGTCTTATGTATTTGTATTTTTTCTCTACCTATTATAGTCTAGCAGATATTAGGGTTCGAAGTAAGGGTATTTTTCCACAAATCTCGGAAATTCCCCTTAAGAGTGGGCAACGACCGCAAACCCCCAGTAGATAAGGGTTCAGCTCATTCAAGCTGCAAGCTGTAAAGAGTTACGCCATGGATGCTTGGATAGACCCTCACAAACCTAACCAGGACCAGAAGCCCTTTATCATCTGTCATTCCGACACTACCTAGCTAAGAATTCTTAGAGATTTGGCCAAATTGAGGGGAACTAGCTAGGATATGATGCTAATGAATAGGTGAGTTAGGGTATGTTATACCCACTCATTACTCCCATTACTCAGTTTAAGTTTGGTTTTAACAAAAGAATAACTTCCAACCGAATTTATTTTATTTTATTATATATTTTTTTGACACACACACACACACACACACAAACATATATATATATATATATATATATATATATATATATATATATATATATATATATACCAGACAGCCTAAGCCACTTGGTAGAGATACATTGGCTGTATCGTCCCAACTTTGGTCGGGATAGGCTGGTGCTGCAGTGGATACTCAAACTACTGATGATGATGATGTTTTATATATATATATGTGATATATATACATTTATACATACATACATACATACATATACAGTAGGCTCGCACAGTGCGTGAGAGATTGGGAGGTCCACGACCTCGTGCACTGGGAATTCGCGTACTGGGAATACATAATCTTATGGGAAAAATTACATATGGGCAGTACCCCCTAATACCTGGACATCTTTTGGCCCTTAGAGACATAAAAAAGGTCAAAATTTTCAGACATTGTACTACAGATACGGCTGCAATAACAAAAATATGGGCAGTCACCTTAACAACAGTACTGTAGACAACAGGCCTGATGGACTTAAACAACAAGAGTTCTGAGGTGCGGTAATGCACTTACAGTGCCCGCGCCACCACCCCGGCCGCACCACGCTTGTTTAACGGTTGCTAATGTTGTATTATTCCAGGCTTTGACGAAGAAATTTATGGCCTGTTGAATGTTACATTTCTTCCAGAATGCAGCAACAGTCATTATGGTGGGGGTTGCAGGTATGCCAGGTGAAGCAGGTGAGTCAGGTGGGGCTGTGAAGGTGGAGAGGGGGGCGGCTGGTGAGTCAGGTGGGGCAGTGGAGGACGGCGGTGGGCGAATCAGGGGAGGTGGTGAGGGGAGGATCCTCCCTCTCCTCATCGCTACTGCTCATATTTTCGGCAATTTCCTTCATCTCTTCTTGCTTGCTTGTTTCATTCCTCATCTTGTTATGGACGTATTGGCAGTATAACAACTTGCTATTCACGAAATAAACATCATTATTATAGAAACTGGGTATCTGTTCTAACTTACTGTTATTGCCGAAAACGTTATTATTGAAGCTGTTATTGGCGGTATCTTATTGTAGACTCCTCTTGAGCACCTTCGCCATGAGCCTCTAGGTCACTATTGGCGCGTTGTGTGTGTGGGGGGTTGCGTACTGATGGAAAATGGCGTTTCTAAGCCACTTCTTACCTCTACCTCGTGTTTTGTGGGGTAAACTCGCGCATTCAAGGTTTTTCGTTATGATTATTGGTCACTCGCACACAATGCGATCCACGCACTGTGATGACGCGCACTGGGCGAGCGTACTGTATATATATATATATATATATATATATATATATATATATATATATATAAAGGCGAACTGAACACGCCTGGAAATTTTTGTGCAAATCCATCAAACAGTCTAAAAGTAAGTAAGTAAGTAATAAGGACTAGCACCAAGCTCAAGAGGACTATATAGCATTAAAACCACTGCATAAAAATGAGGTTTGCAATGGTGCGATCCACGCACTGTGATGACGCGCACTGGGCGAGCGTACTGTATATATCTGTATATATATATATATATATATATATATATATATATATATATATATATATATATATATATATATATATATATATATATATATAATATAAAGGCAAACTGAACACGCCTGGAAATTTTTGTGCAAATCCATCAAACAGTCTAAAAGTAAGTAAGTAAGTAAGTAATAAGGACTAGCACCAAGCTCAAGAGGACTATATAGCATTAAAACCACTGCATAAAAATGAGGTTTGCAATGGTGGAATAAAGGTAGAGGGGAAGGCGGGGAAGACACTAAATGTGAAGCAAGATACGGGTTTGAGATAGGAAGTGCATGAGCTGTGAGATAGAAAACACAGGGAATTCACCAAGAAGATTAGCTAAGGTAGGGGAATGTCCAAGGGAGTCCAGGAACGGGAGAGTCCGTCTGCGCACGGCATAGAACCGAGGGCAGTCAAGCAAAAGATGATTGACCGTGAGTGGGACCTGACTACATTGACAGATCGGAGGAGTGCCTCCTGACATTAGAAAGCCATGTGTGATCCGCGTGTGACCAAGGCGCAGACGGGCTAGCGCTGTTTCCCAATGTCTGTTGTGATGGGAGGACGACTGCCAGGGAGTGATAGTATGTTTGATGGAGCGGAGTTTGTTAGCAGTTGTAACGTCCATTCTGCTTGCCACCGCTGGCCAAGGAGACGGGTAGCAATTGGGAGATAATCAGTTGTTGGGATAGGATGAGGTGTGACAGAGTGGGAGGTGACAGCTGTATGTGCCAGGTAGTTAACCTTCTCATTACCTCTTATCCCAACATGGCTTGGGACCCAACAGAGGGAGAGAGACTTCAATCTGATGTTTACCCACCGCGTCCCGGAGATGTGAATTCACGTCTTCACATGATGTGCACTCATATCCCGGGGACGTAAATTAACGCGGCAACATTGCAAGGTCCCTAATTTGCAAAATTTTCAATTTTCGCGAGTGATTTCGCGAGTGATTTTTGGCACGTATACACGGGACACCTTCCTCTATTCCTCTACAAGATGCCAAGCAGGGACAATGCCTTACACCACATAACCTCTCCCCCCCCTGCACGCCACTGTCTCGGCAATTCACCTGTTACCAGGACCTGGCCAATAAAGACATTCAGGGCCAGAGTGATTCCCCAATCGATGACAATGTGGAGGACAAAGTTTACACAGCATTAGAGGAAGAAACAGTCAGAAATGATGATCAGGTAATGTGGGAAAAAAAGGTCATGAATGGTGATGATTTAGTGAGTAAAACAATGCTTATAATGCCTATATTACTGTTTAAAAACCAATATACTCTTGTACTACATATAAATTCGTACCAAGTAAATAAATAAATACTGTTTATGAGTGGATAAAATAGTTACCCTCCCATAGAACTCGTTTTCTTTGGTGTCAGCCTGTTAGAAAACCCAGTCAGGTAAGGAGGTACTCGTACCTGGATCGAGTATTTTAAACCTCAGGTGAGCGATTTCTCTATGAATTTTCGATGTTTCTCACCAAAAGCAGATGTTTGAGCCCCCCCCAAAAAAAGGTCCAAAAATGTCGGGACAGGGGCTTACCACTGACCAGAAAATGTCAGGATGGGGCAGGTTAATAAGAAATAACCATTTCTGTATCTTCAACACTAGCGGGTTGCTGGCCGGGATAGACTGAATATCATATAGTGTACTAAGCGAATCTGTGAAAATAACAAAGGTGTGTAACCTTGATCAGTATATTACATGAAGGGCCAGTAAAATGGCCAGCAGTTCAGCAGTGAAGATACTGGCGACTGGTGGAAGGCGGATCTGATAGGTATGGTCTGCAAAAAGAACAGCAAAACCTGAGCCCACAGAAGACATAGAGCCATCCGTGTACACTAGGGTCGCTGAGGAATGACAATGCACAAGATCCATAAAAAGATAGAGTTCCTGTGAGATGGAGAGGACTTTGGGTGAGAGAGCAGGGCATCACAGACAGTAGGGCGAGGAAGAAGCCAAGGCAGGAACATAGAATCATGCAGAGGGAGAACTTAAATAGCAGGGAAAGAAAGGGATGCAAGTAAATTGGAGACCCTACAAGGAAAAGATGAAGCTAACGAGGGCAGAAAAGGAGGGAGAAGTGTGCAACAGAGGAGGGGAAACCTGCGGATGGGTGTTGAAGAAGGCAAATGTGATAACGGAGGACAGAGCAGGCATACCCAACTCGACATACAGGCTTGCAACCGGGGTGGAGTGAAAAGCACCCAACACTAGACGTAAACCATGATGGTGAACAGAATCTAGGTGCCAAAGGAAGGAAGTTGAGGCAGATGCATAAACCTGACAACCATAATCAATCTTTGACAAAACTAAGACAGTATGGAGCCGGAGCAGAGTTGTACGGTTTGCACCCCAGGACATATGACTGAAAGTTTGTAATAGCCGAAGTCTGAGGGAAGCAGAGGTCTTAAGGGATGTGAGATGCGTGGACCAAGTCAGTCAAGAATCAAAGACAAGGCCAAGGAAAGGGGCTGATAATCGGTATGGCAGGGGGATACCATATAGTGTAAGAGGGGGTTGAGGGATTTGTCACGAATCAATTCGCGACATTTCCCTTTTGTGAGAAGCCACGAACTATTAGTGGAAAACTCACTGTGTATCACTCAGCTAACCGTTTCTCCCTCCATTTCGGAGTATACTTTTCAAAACATTCGTCACTTTCAAAAGTGACCGATTTAATGCACGTCACTAAGTGCTCTACTGAGCGATACAATTGTTTCTTTATCATTCGCCTCTGCTTGCCTAAACGGTTAGCCACGCCCTCTTTCGGTGGCTTGTGCGTCCTGCCCATACAATGCATTTGAATTCAGTCTAGTGTTTGCTGTGACGGAGAAAGGTCCTGTGTCCAGAAGTGTGAGAGGTCGCTAGCACCCAAGCTCCACTGAGACAGTTAATCCAGTCCTCCCACCCCCCGGGTGATACATAGCATTCATCGACCGGTATTTCCTTTTGTATAATCCTAGTTTTAAGAGCTTAGTTAAGGTGTTTTTCCTAGGCGTAAGTATTTAGCTTTTGTGTGAGTGAGTGAGTGCGTCTCATTGATTTGATTTGAATTGTAACGTTAAATTTATTTTTTTGTAATCAATAAATTTAACAGTTCCTTTCTTGAGCTCAGTGTAAAGTAAAATCTTGTCTCATTTAATCCAAATTAAGCTTATTTTCCATATAGCTCCTAGCTTGCATAAACGTTTGCTTTCATAACTGGTACTTAGACCAGTCTTGTTGTATTAACTTAAAATCCATTGTGCCAGATAGGAGTTAATGCATCAGCAAGGACCTGATATTATTATTAGTATTAGTTATTTATTGTCAGGGGTGAAGTAACTTTCTCCAGAGGCTAACAGTACTAATTCAGCATTTGTGAGTAATTAGTCTCTGCTGTGTACTGTTGAGAAAGTTTATAAATTCTCGTTCTGAGAGTATCGTGCGAAGCAGGCCAGTGTAAAGTAATCATTGCTTGATGTAGCAAGACAATCATTGTCCCTGCTCTTTAATATTATTGAATATTAATATCAATTTAAATAACATTTAACCATTTATTTGTCAAAACTCCGCAATATTATAAAAACCCCATGACAATTGGCGACCTCGCCAGGATATTAACTCCTAGCTCTATTCACGAGATAGTGCTCACTCATTCATATTTAGGTATTTATCATTAAAGTTTATAGGCACAAGCTTACTGGTGTTTACCCTTAATTTAGCAAGCGAATTTTGCTTTATTAATCAATAGAATACTTAACTCAAGTTTATTTTTGGTAACGCCAGACGATTTTATTCGCTCCTGGGAAGTTGCCGTACCCATTGTGTTGATTATTGAGTCTTCCCAGTCATTTACATTTTTTATTTATTCTTTGCCAGTTAACTGGATAAGACTGGTCACCATTAGCTTGTGTCTGTACTCTTTACTTGTGTTTATTAGTATTCGCCACTAAGCAGTCAGTACTCAATTTCGGTTTGCTTAATAAATTAGCGCCATGGCTACTACTGTATTTTTACAGGAAGCCAAAGATATGGGTCTTTCGGACCCAACCGAAATTAAAGAGTATATACTCTCACGGCATAATCAGGAGCAGCAGCGCGAGAATGATGCCCGTGAAGAGCGTAAGATTCACCGCGAATATGAGCGAAAACAGCGCGAACAACGTGAAAGAGAGCGTGCATATGAACAAGAGCAGCGTGAGAAAGAGCGCGAGTATGAGCAAGAACAGCGCAAATACGAGCAGAAACAACGCGAGCTCGAGTTAGAAAAAGAGCGAGAACAGCGCGAACACGAGCGAGAACAGCGCGAATACGAGCTTGAACAACGAGACAAAGAACGAGAACATGAACTTGAAGTGATGAAGCTCAAGCGAGATTCCTTGGCTTCAGACACGTCTGGTGCAGTTGGTCCAAGCTCCACGAGCGTTCTCCCTGCACATGTCCTGGCGACCCCACGCATCAAGCTTCCTTCATACAAGGAAAGCGAGTGAATCGAGCCGTACATAGCTCGTTTTGAGGACATGGCAGACTTATATCAACTGGATGAGGCAGCTAAGCGGCTTCAGTTTCTTAGCCTATTTGAGGGCCCTGCCCTCGATATTCTCCACAGAATTCGTGGAGACAATCTCACATATGAGATGATGAAAGCTGCACTCATTAAGGCGTATGGTCTCACAGTAGACGACGCCAAAGTTCAGTTCATGCGAGCTCGTCTCCAAGACAAGGAGACAGCTGTTCAGTTCCTTGATCGTCTCACAGCTTACTTAAATGAGTGGATGGAGAAAGATGAAACTCCTTCCACGCATGAGGGGATAATTGACCTTATGCTGCGTACACAGCTAGAGAGGTCGTGGCCTGCTGAGCTCATAGCACAGCTTAAGATCTGCCAGGTGAAAGATGCCAGCCAAATGGCAGAGAAGGCTGACGCATTCTTTACTGCATATGGGTATCAAACTCGTAAGCAAAACACCTGGAGCAGAAAAGATACTGCCAAGTCTGGGAAGCCGTCTCAGACTGAATCCCAGCACCAAGGCCATTCTCAAAGTAATGGTCAAGGTCCAAGCAAACCGCAGAAGGACCAGGGGCAAAACACTCAGAAATCTGAGTGGAAGAGGTACAACAAGTACCCTAACCAGCAGCAGTATCAGCTATGCAACCGAACGTCGGGACAAACTTTTTCACCACCAGCTCAAAAGAGGCAGGAAGCGAATGCATCCTTCATTCCTCAGCAGCAGCCTGGTGGTCACGTCCCTACCAGTGTGGGTACTTCCCCACAGTTCACTAGTCCCACAGTGACAGTGAACCCCCCTCCACAGATGGCCAATGTTCCATCTTCCCAATATAACCCTCAAGGCACAATGTTTGCCACATCAATTCAGCAGCCTCATGAGTGGCTAGCTGCTTCCTCCACAGGCCCTCCCACATGTGACAGTACCTTCCTTGTTCAGCCAGGGTTTGTGGGAGACATTCCTGTGAAGGTCCTGAGAGATAATGGTTCCTCAGGTTGCTCTGTTAAGCAGAGTTTAGTTCGGCCTGAGCAGTATACAGGTCGACAGATCCATGCAAAGCTTATTGATGGATCAGTGAGATTGTTCCCTGAGGCATGTATCCAGGTGGCATCTCCATTTTATACTGGTACGACACTTGCAGTTGTCATGCCAGAGCCTCTATTTGACTTTATAGTAGGCAATATTAATGGACTCAAGGATAGTTGCTCCGATGACGCTACTCAGACTTCGGCTGCTGCGGTAACATGAGCCATGGCTGAGGCTCCAGACTGTGTCACCCCAGTGATCATTGAATCGCCGCAAGATCTGACGTGTAGTCAACTTGTTGTACAACAACATTCTGACCCGACACTTGCTACCGTGCGGAACAAACAAAAGGGTTGAGTGATAAAGTATTCACGGGGAGGTCGAGCCAAGTTCCTTCGTAAACAAGGACGGCTGTACCCTGAGTCACGAACACCCGAGGGCGAGGTTCGACTGCAGTTTGTCGTTCCCGCCAAGTACCGCCTAGCAATTTTACAATGGGGTCATTGTTCAGCCTCAGGAGGTCACATGGGCAAAAGGAAGACCCAGGGCCGTATCCGAGCTGACTTTTTCTGGCCAGGGATGGGACGGGACATAGATAGTTTTGTCCGTTCCTGCAGTGTGTGCCAAAGTATCACCACTAATCAGGGACATGCCCTTCCTGTGCCATTTGTAACCACACCCGTAATCTCTGAGACAGTTGAGAGACAGGGTAGTGGTGAAGTGGGTGCAGACCTGACGTCTCGCCCATTGGCCCCACAGGACACATTATGTCCAGAGGCGGCTTGAGGCTATGGAAGACCCAAGTTTGCATAAGGATTCTCAGCTTCCCGATACTAATATAAGTACTGTAGGTTAAGGGGGAAGTTCGAGAGAGAACTCTGCAGAGGCGACTTGAGGCTATGGAAGACCCAAGTTTGCACAAGGATTCTCAGCTTCCCGGTACTAATATAAGTATTGTACTGTAGGTTAAGGGGGAAGTTCGAGAGAGAACTCTGCAGAGGCGACTTGAGGCTATGGAAGACCCAAGTTTGCACAAGGATTCTCAGCTTCCTGATACTAATATAAGTACTGTAGGTTAAGGGGGAAGTTCGAGAGAGAACTCCGCAGAGGCGACTTGAGGCTATGGAAGACCCAAGTTTGCACAAGGATTCTCAGCTTCCCGGTACTAATATAAGTATTGTACTGTAGGTTAAGGGGGAAGTTCGAGAGAGAACTCCGCAGAGGCGACTTGAGGCTATGGAAGACCCAAGTTTGCACAAGGATTCTCAGCTCCCCGATACTAATATAAGTACTGTAGGTTAAGGGGGAAGTGAGAATTCCGTAGAGGCGACTTGAGGCTATGGAAGGCCCAAGTTTGCAAAAGGATTCTCAGCTCCCCGATATTAATATAAGAACTGTAGGTTAAGGCACAGGTTGAGGACCCGCGTGCAGTTCGAGGCTATGGAAGACCCGAGTTTGCACAAGGATTCTCAACTTGCCGACCATAATCATGTGCTATAATTAATGGCGACCTCGAGTGTACTTTTCGTAGCATGTACTGATTGCTAGGCAGAGAGAGTAATTGTAACATAATAAAATTTTGTCTCATTGACACTTTTGATGCTCCACCTCAATTGGTTTTGCAGGTTCAGCAATGGGTGTAGCAGTTTTGCTGTGCGGACCAGCTGATCGTCTGCCGCACGCTGCCGCCTCTTCTCCTCTGCCTTCGTCGTCGCCATATTATTACAGTGTTTACTATGTCATTTTACACGTAGGTACAGTTACACTACAACTGTCACACCTACACCGTGTATTACATACACCACGCTACACAACAATTAGTTGTCAGTGTAAATGTAGCGACTTTTCGCTCAGTTTGACCTGAGTACAGGATTTTCACCGTCGTCACGGAGTTTTTCCCTCAAGCTTGCTTCTATTAACGTAAATACGAGGTTTTTTCACTCACTGGCGACTGCGACTTTCTCCTGTAGCAGGATAGCACACACACCACAGTGTGAATCTTGTGCCAATGACTTAGGATGTGTACATATATATATATATCCACAAATTTTTTCCCATAAGGAAAAAATTTAACTTTGTAAGGGCATAATGTCACGAATCAATTCGCGACATTTCCCTTTTGTGAGAAGCCACGAACTATTAGTGGAAAACTCACTGTGTATCGCTCAGCTAACCGTTTCTCCCCCCATTTCGGAGTATACTTTTCAAAACATTCGTCACTTTCAAAAGTGACCGATTTAATGCACGTCACTAAGTGCTCTACTGAGCGATACAATTGTTTCTTTATCGTTCACCTCTGCTTGCCTAAACCGTTAGCCACGCCCTCTTTCGGTGGCTTGTGCGTCCTGCCCATACAATGCATTTGAATTCAGTCTAGTGTTTGCTGTGACGGAGAAAGGTCCTGTGTCCAGAAGTGTGAGAGGTCGCTAGCACCCAAGCTCCACCCCCCGGGTGATACATAGCATTCATCGACCGGTATTTCCTTTTGTATAATCCTAGTTTTAAGAGCTTAGTTAAGGTGTTTTTCCTAGGCGTAAGTATTTAGCTTTTGTGTGAGTGAGTGAGTGCGTCTCATTGATTTGATTTGAATTGTAACGTTAAATTTATTTTTTTGTAATCAATAAATTTAACAGTTCCTTTCTTGAGCTCAGTGTAAAGTAAAATCTTGTCTCATTTAATCCAAATTAAGCTTATTTTCCATATAGCTCCTAGCTTGCATAAACGTTTGCTTTCATAACTGGTACTTAGACCAGTCTTGTTGTATTAACTTAAAATCCGTTGTGCCAGATAGGAGTTAATGCATCAGCAAGGACCTGATATTATTATTAGTATTAGTTATTTATTGTCAGGGGTGAAGTAACTTTCTCCAGAGGCTAACAGTACTAATTCAGCATTTGTGAGTAATTAGTCTCTGCTGTGTACTGTTGAGAAAGTTTATAAATTCTCGTTCTGAGAGAATCGTGCGAAGCAGCCCAGCGTAAAGTAATCATTGCTTGATGTAGCAAGACAATCATTGTCCCTGCTCTTTAATATTATTGAATATTAATATCAATTTAAATAACATTTAACCATTTATTTTTCAAAACTCCGCGATATTATAAAAACCCCGTGACAGGATTGAATGATGGGTCATAAAAGTTATAGCACAGGATTTTGTGGGGGGGGAATTTAAAGCCATGATCTGTGACCCACTCTGTGGCGGCATCTATAGCTGATTGAAGTAGGGCTTGTAAGGCCAGGACATCCATTACAGCTGCATATATAGCAAAATCATCTACGTATAATGAAGCAAGAACACCATGCGGGAGAGATGAAACGATATCTTTTATTTCAAGGATAAAAATAGTAGTACTAAGCACATATCCCTGTGGGACACCCTCATGCTGTAGGTAAGACAGGGATAAGACATTCTGAAGGCGTACGTGGAAGGTCCGGTCGCAGAGGAAGTTCTGTAAGAAGACCCCCACATTGCCATTAATTCCAGAGTGTTGTAGGACACGGAGAATATTATACCTCCAGACTGTATCATAAGCCTTTTCAAGATCAAAAAACACTGCTATAACCACCTTTGAGTTAGTGAAGGTTGCTGGCCTCATCAGGGGATCTAGGGTACTCCGCCTCTTATGGTAACCATATTGTAAGGGCGAGATCGCACCACGTGATTCTAAATGCCACCTTAGGCGAGAGTTTACCATACATACCATCAGTTTGCATAGACAGCTAACAAGAGCAATAGGGCGATAATCTCCAGGTGACGACCCAAATTTGCCAGGTTTAAGGAATGGTAGGAGGTAGGCCTGTCTCCATTTACTAGGAAAGTTCCCAGTGGAATATATGGTATTATATATTCTAAGCAAAAAGTGAAGGGCTGTCTGGGACAGATGTTTTATCATGTTGTAGTGTACACCATCGGGTCCCTCGCAGGTAGAACCGCAAGCAATTAGAGCTGCTTTGAGTTCCGAGCTGGAGAAAGGGACATTGTATGCCTCATCTGACAACAGTGTGAACCATAAGGGCGTCCGTTCTGAACGTCTTTTGGTTGTTAAAAATCTAGGGGGGAGATGGGACCCATTGCTAATCTGGCTAAAATGATGATCCAGGATACCTGCAACCTGAAAAACATCGCCTTTGGCTCCATCATTGGTGGTGAGGACTGGAGTCGGGGTAGGTGACCGTTTACTCAATAATTTCCTGATGCGGGACAATATACATGAAATGGATGTGTCCGAGACGATAGTAGAGACATAAGAGATTCAGCTTTTCTTTTTTGCTTGATGGATTGTGCGGCAAAGGAGAGCATTTGCTTGTTGAAAAAGTATAAAAGCTTGGACTTCCAACGCAATGCCTTTTTTTCTGCAGAAGCTCTTCCACCTGGCCCTCTTGACATTGCATTGGTCATTCCATCATGGCACACATTTCGATGACACAGGTCGGGAGATACGTGGAATAGAGGCTCAGGCAGCCCTGAGGAGAAAGGCTCAGAAACAGGAAAGCAAAGCAGTTGGATCATGGGAGAGCAGGAGAGGAGTGGGAGGAACAGCCTGGGATGTAAAAGTCACTCAGTCTGCCCTATTGAAGAGCCATCGAGGAGGGCCGGGGGCCGGATAGTAAGATATGGGGGTTGGGAGGACTGGGAAATTGTTCAGGACCGACCAAGTGAAGTCCATGGAAATCGTTGGGGTGCAGACGGACAGGTCAATGGCAGAGAAAGTTCGAGTACGGCTGTCAAAATGGGTTGGGGAATCAGAGTTAATAATGTAAAAATCATGGGCAAGGAGGAAATCCTACAAGGAGCACCCACATGCAGTTAAAACAAAGTCACCCCAGATAGGGTTCCGACAGTTAAAATCACCTAAAAGCAGGACAGGAGGGGGAAGGGTAGATAAAAGTCGATTGAGATCACTAATATTGATAGGTACTGAAGGGGGAAAGATACAATGAAACCACTGTAACCCACCTATTTGGAAACACTCTGGTGAAGGTACATTTGATAGTAGTCGTAACAGGAAGGGTTTGAAAAGTAATGTCAACATGTATCAGGAGACAGGCATCATACAGGGAATGGGGTAGACTCAGATATGAATAAGACGGGATGGGAGAAGGGGGGGGTGGTGAGGCTTGTCTCCTGTAGGCAAAGAATCGGTGGGTTATATTGGGAAATTAAATACCGGAGGTTTGGCTGATGTGTGGTAAGACCGTGGATATTCTGTTGTATGATGGGAGCCATTGTGTAAAATAAAACTAATAACAATAATTGTTATTAGGAAGATCGAGGTCTGGTTTGGGAAGTTTACGATGAGCCGTAAAACTATGCATGTTCCATTATAAGAAAGACAAAAACAAATCTATTGCGGACGGGTATCACATATTATTGAGTTGGTCCAATATTAGGAATAGGAGCAGAGGGAGGAAGAGGCAAATGAGCAGGAAAGTCACTATAGCCCGGTGGCATTGGGAGGGATAAAGGAGAGGGATTAGGACAAGAAGAGAGGGGGGCAGAAGGGGAAGGAGGGATGGGAGTAGGAGGGAGATCAGAAGGAGCCAAATGGATTTCTGCCATATGGAACATTTTTTGTGGACTCAATGGTTCCTGTAAAGGAGTCATTAGAAACTCCATAATATCTGTGAGGGTTTCACTCTCAACGCCCGTTGGGAGTGTCGCCTGTGGCGTTGACAGGGGAGTTGGAGCCAGTTGTGGAGTGGCTTGTGGAGTTGAGATAGGGTTGGAACTAGATCACTGAGTCGAGACTTGGATTTTTGTTGGAGTAGGTGTTGCGGAGAGTGAGGGACAAGTGGTACGCATTTTACGAGTTGGGGGAGAATGTGTGGGTTTTGTGGTACCCTTGGCATCTGATGCTGTGGGAGGCAGCCCACGTTTGCCAGAGAGAGGTGGAAGGCAGGCACCACGTTGTGGCAGAGGGAGTAATTGTTGGTGGAGAGAAGAGGAAGAGCGAGCGGGAGCAGCAGAACAGGAAGGGCGATGAGGGGAAGAGAGAGGAGTGGATAAGAAAGGCGACAGGGAGGAGGTTGAAGTGCCCTCAGCGATATTAACACTCCACCATCAGTGCCTACGTCCTTCGTACCCTCAAACACTGTTTCTCATAGAGAAGTGTTCATTCAAAGTAGGAAAGACTTACCCAAGTTTTTGTCAACAATGGATATTGAAATAGCGACGTGGAAGATGTAGTGAGCTATGCAGTTAGTAACCCTGCTATTATAAATAAACCTTCTTCCCTACAAGTAAGAAAGAATGTTGCCTCCCTTGCATTATTTTACAGATATTTTTATGCAAATGCTCAGAAGTTGCGTCTGTTGCGCCACCTATCCATGCCTTCCCTCGTGCTACACTGACATTTGGTAGTGCTCATGACTGGAATGTCACACAGCCATATTGCAGAACTTCTGCTTATCAGAATTCTTTTATTCTCCAAAATGCATCTCTCTGGAACTTGCTTCCCTGGAGTTGTTTCCCCCCAAACTTCAACCTACAGCTGTTCAAGTCCAACGGTTACAGATATTTTATGAATGAAGGATGCCAGTAATCTGGTGTATGGATTATTTCTTTTTTATTAATTTGTTTTTCCTTCCTCTGTTCTATTATGAAAAAAAAATGTATCTATCTATCTATCTATCTATCTATCTATAATCTATCTATCTATCTATCTATATGTACTAGCATTGGTACCCGGTGTTCCCCCTCACTGACGAGCAGTTAGCTATAATTTATAAGAGTCATGTGCGCTCTCAGCTAAAATATTGCTCACCCTTGTGGAATGGATGTGGAGAGGTTGCATTAAAACAACTGGACAAAATTCAGAGCAAAGCTGTTAGAATTATTAACGACCCTGCCATTATAAATAAACTACCTCCCCTACAAGTAAGAAGGAATGTTGCCTTCCTTGCTTTATTTTCCAGATATTTTTATGGCAAATGTTCAGACGAAGTTGCATCCATGGTGCCTCCTCTCCATGCCTTCCCTCGTGCTACACGGGCATCTGGTAGAGCTTATGACTGGAATGTCACTCAGCCATATTGCAGAACTTCTGCATATCAGAATTCTTTCATTCCCCGAAATGCATCTCTTTGGAACTCGCTTCCCCAGAGTTGTTTACCTCCAAACTTCAACCTACAGCTGTTCAAGTCTAACTGTTACAGATATTTTATGAACAAGGACACCAGTAATCTGGTGTGTAGATTATTATTTTTTATTCATTTGTTTTTCCTTCCTCTGTTCTGTTATAAAAAAAATATCTGGCAATATTTTTTTGTTCATTTTAATCGTTAAGAAGCCTATAGTAATTTTCTGGTGGGAGTTCGCTCATCATTTACAGGGGCCATGACTGCATAAATAGGAATACCCAGTAAATCCAGTAGATGACAAATGACATTCACGTATTAGTTTCTGCTGCTTCAGAACACGACCACTTATCATGACTTCCAATGCCGCCTTCGACTCAACAACGGAACTATCTACTGAGCAATGGAGTAAGGAGAAGGTGAATGAATACCAGGGAAGTGGGCCACGGAAGATAGAAGAGGATAGGACGGAGAGCAAGACGACACACAGCCCTGTTGTCGACAGCACCGGTAACAATTATCTTCACGTGGAAGGTGAGTGCCGTATAAAGGAAATTTCTTGATATTTGCACGATTGTAACTGGATTGGAATTAGATGGTGTTTTAGTATTTCCACAGATCTGATATCTATATCTGTATCTGTATCTATCAATCTATCTATTTCTATCTATCTATCTATCTATCTATCTATCTATAAATATGTGGTATATAATGAAGAATTTGTAATAATCTTTTAATGGGAAATAAATAACATACACTGAACATATACATGTAAGGTATCTATATATCTATACATCAGGGGAGAAAGACTGAGAATGATTGAAAGTTGAGAAGTTGAGCATCAAAGAAATGGCAGATGATTACAGGACCAAGTTAGAGGAGCAGCTAGAATCAGTGAATTGGAATTAAATGGATCTGGTCAGCCTGTGGAATGCACATAGGGATTGCTTAGTTAGGAATGCTAAAGCGGTGTGTGGTGTGGCAAGAGTAACAACAAAGAAGAAAGGTACGGCATGGTGGGATGATGAGGTTAAGAGAGCGGTGGAGGAAAAGAGGAAGAAGTAGCGAAAGTGGTTAGGGGACAGGGGTTCAGTAGAAGTAAGAACTGAATATACTGAGAGCAAGAAGCACGTAAACAGACTAGTGATGAGGAAAAAGGAGGAGGTAAATGATGATCTACGAAGAAAAATGAATGCAAACTACTCTGAAAATAGGAAGTTATTGTGGAAAGAGGTGCACAAATGTAGAAGTGAAAGTGGAAAGAAATGTGGTGGTGTGAAGGATGTAGGTGGTAGATTATTAAATCATGGGGATGAAGTAAGGACCAGATGCAAAGAATATTTTTAAAGCCTGATGAATAGGAACAGAGAGAGCAAAACAGCATTAAACATGATTGGTTTTGGGGGTGTGCAGTACTAGGAGACGTGACATTCGCACAGGTGAAGAGTGATGTGAAGTGGCTGAAAAATGGGAAAGCAGCTGGGGTTGATGAGGTGTACGCAGAGATGATTGAATGTAGTGGAGAGAGTGAAGATATGTAAGAAGGCATGGATGAGTGAAACTGTGCCAGCAGAGTGGCAAAAGGCTGTGATTGTACCCCTGTACAAAAATAAAGCTGAGCCAAGTGAGTGCAAGAAATATCGTAGCATAAGCTTATTGAGTGTGGTAGGGAAGGTAAATAGAAGAATTATTATAGAGAAAGTAAGAGAAATATCAGAAGTCCTAGTGAGTGATGAACAAGGAGGCTTTAGGAGTAGCAGAGGATGTGGGGATCAAATAGTTAGTGAGACAGATAGCAGAGAAGGATTGTGAAAAGAACCATAAGATGTTTATGGCATTCACGGATCTGGAAAAAGCATACGACAAAGTGGAAAGAGGAAACAAAAAATTGTGTTGCGCCTGGTATCCGCGAAGGGCTAAGGCATTGCCCCTGGGTAGAGGACTTTGGATTGGAGTGTGTAGCATTTTATGACCGGTTGCCCTTCGTGATGTCTACCAATGACCCTTAGGTGGATTCGATCCTCTGACCCTTCGGTCAGAGTGGAGCATTCTAACCCACTGAGCCACGGCTACTACAAAGTGGACAGAGAAGGACTTTGGAAAGTTTTGTGCGTGTACGGTGTAGATGGTATGCTGCTAGGTGCCGTCTAGAGTTTTTATGATGGTAGTGAGGCATGTATAAGGGTAAATGGCCATCTAAGTGAATGGTTCACAATCGGTGTGGGCGTGCAACAAGGTTGTGTTACGTCCCCATGATTGTCAATATATATATGGATGGGGTTATAAGAGAAGTAAAAACACGAGTGCTGGAGAGAGGGATGGCATTGGTAATGAATGGTGATAGATGGAATATCTCAAATTTGTTGTATGCTGATGATGCAATACTGCTTGGAAATACCGGACAAGAACTTGGTAGGCTAGTGCAGAGTTTTGCTGATGTCTGTGAGCGTCGTGCCTTAAGAATAAATGTAGCAAAGCGTAAAGTGATGGTTATTGATAGAGAAGGTGACTCTCAGTGTAATGTTACAGTGAATGGAGAGAGACTGGATTTGGTGGGAGAGTTCAAATACCTGGGTACAGTGACAGAAAAGAGAGGGAAATGTGCAAAAGAAGTTGAAAGTTGAGTGACACAAGGAAGAAAAGTAGGTGGTGCAATAATCGTTTTGATAAGAAACAGAGGTTTGAGTGTTGCAGCTGCACGAGGCTTACATGAAGGAGTGTTAGTGCCGACTTTAACATATGGATGTGAGACTATGCTGTGGCATGAAAATGAAAAGTCAAGAGTAAGAGCAGTGGAGATGGAACTGCTGAGGAATGTATGTGGAGTGCAGAGGGTGGATAGGATACGAAATAACATGATTCGTGGAAGATGTTGAGTGAGGAAGTCGGTGGACACCATAACTGAAGAAAGTGTACTGAGATGGTATGGTCATGTTGAGAGAATGGATAACAATAGAATTATGAAAAAGGTATATCTGAGCGAATTTGAAGGAGGGAGGAGGCGAGGTAGGCCAAGGAAAAGGTGGAGAGTATGGTGGATGAGTGTGTGAGGAAGAGAGGTTTGGAAATCGGTGAGGCTAGGGAACTGACAAGAGACAGAGCTGGCTGGATGAGGAGAAGTGCATGATCAGGGATCTTGGCACCTTTTTTGAACGTGGCTGCATCCGGATTGACTCTATTGGATAGGTTTAGGTGAAGCTACAAAACTTAGTGAATATATATGTGTGTGTGTAGAGAGAGAGACAGAGACAGAGACAGAGACAGACAGACAGAGACAGACAGATAGACAGACAGACAGAGACAGAGACAAAGATAGACAGAGAGAGAGAGAGAGAGAGAGAGATAAAGATGATTTTGTTATAACCCTTTGATGGGTTAAACTGTCGTGATTTATGATAAGTTTTGTAGGTTGATCATACCTATTTTAACCACTCCAGACCTTAACTAATTTACTCCTATTTATTGACCAGTAATAAATAGAAATGACACAGCTCTAGAAAGGCGTGACGCATAGTGGAGTCGATCTCTAGACGACGATGGAGGATCCCTGGGAATGCCTTGTGGGATCATGCGTGAAATGTCCAGAGTTGTGTCCTTCTCGCTCTCTGTTCAGACAATGAAGAGGAAATAAAATGATGGCAGATCGGAGTCGTCGGAATTTCCAACCTGTTATTTTAACAGTTTAATTATTGAAAACTACAATTTGTTAATGAAATTAACATTACACGCACAACATCATGAATTCTATTTTATTTAAAAATAACTAGTATCTTACTTTATGGTGTATATATAAAGTGGACCACTAACAAGCAAAGCAGCTAGTTCATGGGTTTAAAAACTGCTGCTTAAAATACTGTGCATAAAAGACCTCAACCCTTTACGTTTCTGTTTCACTCTGTCTGAAGATGTAATATACGAAAGTACTCACTGTCGCTCCTTTCATTTCTCCTGTGGTTAGTTTGCATACATATCTTCACGGTGAAGTGAGGTCTCTGCACTCCTAGCTCAGACTTTGTCGGGTGTGGAGGTCTGGCCGATTTCTCTCGAGCTTTGAACTCTGGTTCATTTACTCGTGGCGATTTTCGTCCGTTTTCCTCGCTTTTTTGCCTGTTTAGGACTTAGTCTCTGGCATTGAGGAATAATTTTTGCTGTTTTCCAGGTTTTTTCTGGGACTTAGTCTCCGATTGCCTGGGTGTGAGTGGGAGTGTGTGTGTGTTTGTGACTGTGTGTGTGGGTGTTTTTTTTTTTTGGCCTGCCGTTAGTGTCCCTCACTGTAGTACGACGCCGAACCCTGAAGGGGTGCCGTTAGGGCACTTCCATGAAGGGGGGCCGTTAGGGCCTGGTTATAGGAGGCAGTGAGGGCGGCTCTGTTAGTTTAGGGAAGACCCGAAAGGGGCAGTGGCGGGGCCTCCCATCGCCCTTTAGAGGGCGGGGAGCATAGGTTGCCCGTCACTGTAGGGACCTGGCCACTTTTGCTGTTTTTTGTTTGTGCTGTTTGAGTGGTTGTGTGTGTGAGGTGTGTGTGTGTGTGTGTGTGTGTGTGTGTGTGTGTGTGTGTGTGTGTGTTGACTGAGTTTTTTTGGCTGCTTCTGTGAGCAGATGAAGGGATCCAGCATCCCTAGGCCCCAGGGGCATTCCCGCCTCCCGCTCCCTCAGTCGAGGCTCTCCAACCCGTGTCCTGCTACAGGCACGAAGCGGGAGCGTCACTGCTCTGACTCGAGCTCCCACTCGTCAGCTCACGAGGTTTCTTGTGCTGACACCTCTCTACCCAAGCCTACGGGAGTGGTACCTCGCTCGCGTGGTACCTCTACCCGTTCTGCTAAGGCAGCCCGCAGACATGAGGCTATGGAGGAGGTTGCACCTGCTCCACCCTCTCTCTCTTCCACCAAGGGCACTTCAGCTTCCCTACGTGCAGTTGCCAGCCCTAATCCACGGCAAGGCACCCCCGTGAACCGAGCCCTCGGTCCGCAACCTCGCGCTCCCACCTGCGCACCCTCTCACGAGCCTAGGCCGGCTAGGTCTTCTCGTATTCTCAAGCGGCTGGAGGTCCCGTCGGAGGCTCCTGCTGCGACTCAGATCTCCCCCTCTGCTGAACCTGCTCTGCATGATGATGAGGGTTTCACCCCCGTGGTACACAAGGGATCGAGGCGTGCTCGCCAGGGAAACGGCCCTTCTCCGGCAGTACGCACTGGGCCTCCCATCAGGGGTCCCTCTGCTGCTCGTCCCTCCGTGACAGTAGCTGTGCGTCCGCCGCCCCGCTCTGCATTCCCAGCTTTCCGTGTGCCGGTACAGGACGGGCATGCGACGAGTTACGACGCCGTGGCTGCACTAGAGCATCACCTGCCAGGGCTACGCTGCTCCAACCTGATAGGTCAGGATGGAAGCTCGGTGTTGGTGCCGAAGGACGAGGGAGCCTACGACCTCTTGAGAACAGCTCTGCAGGACGAGGCCTGCCCTGTGAAGCTAGTCGAGCTGAGGCCCGGCCAACAGTCTACGAAGGCAGTTGTCATGGGTTATCCCTCGCGAATGCCTATGGAGATACTGCTCCAGCATTCTCAGGTCGAAGAGGCAACCCGCTGCCAGAAAGCGCGGACCAGGGAGGAGAGTCGACAGGTCATCGTCACCCTGCGGGGTCCTCTGATCCCTGTTATTGACCTGGGGAACTGGGGAGAGTACCACCTCCGCCCCTTCACCCCCGAGCCACTCCGCTGCTACAGGTGCCAGCGATACGGGCACCACAGAGCCAATTGCAACCGGCCTGTGATCTGTGGGATGTGCAGTGGCCCACACGACATGGAGAGATGCCTAGCAAAATTCAAGGCCAAGGAGCCTGTCTCCACCCGCTGCCCCAACTGCTCGGGGAAACACCATGTGTGGCACCCCAGCTGTCCAACCAGAATTGCTCTGGTCGATCGTGGCCGAGAATTCCAAGCTGCCTGGGTGAGGGAGAAGCAGGCGAGCAGCAACAATCTGGCACCTCCGGGAACTTTTATTTGGGGGCAGCAACGTCGTCCAGCAGCGACTGCACCCCCAGTACTAGACGAGAGAGCGTTTCCGCCACTTCAACCTGCTCTCACTCGTCACACGACGACAGCGGAGGTCCATCACCCTCCTCCACCTAAAGTCCAGAAGATAGTCGAGGAGTCTCCTCCACCAATGCCTCACAACACGGACTCTCCTCTCATAGTGTTCACCAGAGAGGAACTGCAAATGCTGGGCGCAGAAATTGCCAGAAGCCTGGCTCAGATGCTGGGGACGATCCTCGGCAGGCCTCTGGAAACGGCACCACTTGTACAGGCCGTCAGCATCATGGTAGACCGAGTGGTAGAGGCAAAAGAACACCCTTGCCCTTCTGCCCTGGCACCTCCAGCATCATCTCCCACACAGACAACCATGGAGGAACCGCTACCCACCCAGCCTCATCTGCCTCACCCTTGCATGTCAGACAACATGACTCCGGGGCTCACACCAGCCACAGCAGCCATAGAGGAAGAGCAAAGGGCTCTCGGCCTCCAGACAGATCCTCCCCAATCCCAGACACAACTGTCAACCCCAACCCAGACGATGGAGGAGGTTCGTCTATGTCTCTCTCCGGACGGCAGGACGACACCTCCCTCAGAATCCTCCAGTGGAACTGCCTAGGAGCACGGAGCAAGCTCCCGCTCTTGCAGGAGGCGGCTGAGAGGGACCGCCCCCATATCATATTACTGCAGGAGACCCTGCTCCCAGACAGTTCCACATTTCGTCTCACGGGTTACACCACCCATCTCCTCCCGTACATTCGTGGTGTCACACGGGGATGTGCCGTTCTGGTTCAGGACCGCATTGCGTGCACGGATTGTGAGCCCCCTCTTTTCTGTGGACCTGATGTGGAGGTCCAGGGCGTGGTTCTCCACCTGGCTGAGTCGCCTCTAACGGTATATAACATATACCGGAGCCAGAGGGGCACTCTAGAGTTGGGAGATTTGTTCTCCCAAGCTGCTAGGGGAGTCGTGTATATAGGGGGCGACTTCAATGCCCACCACGCCCTTCTATCTTCACCTCTTCAGTCCAATGAAGCAGGACGGCACATCTCTTTGGTTCTGGAGGAGATGGGTGGTGTCTCCCTACTCAATGATGTGACAGAACCCACCCATATTGGGGGAGGTCGCCTCGATCTCTCCCTTGTCTCAACACCACTTGTGGGTCTGGCGTCGTGGTCACTCCACCCCCACCTTGCGAGTGATCACTTCGCTCTCAGAGTTAACCTGCCTCTCGCTCCCCTCCCGCCACACCCGCCTCCACCACCACGGTGGGACCTACGCAGGGCGAACTGGACTGCCTTCGCTCGTGCTCTCACAATGGCCTTCGAGACATCCCCTCATGCCTCGGATCTTGATAGCCAGGCAGATCAGGTAGCACGCATTTTTGCGCAAGCTGCCTCTCTTGCCATCCCCGTGCAGCGACGCTTGGCGAGGTGCTACCGAGACGGCTGGATCTACTGCAACAGGGTCAAGGAATTGAACAGGAGACTCAATGCGGCTCGCAGGCAGTACCGGCGGCACCGTACATCTCCGCACCGTCGGTACTTGGTTGCAGTGACACGCCATGTGGCTTCAGAGAAACGCCGCCTTAAGGAGGAGACGTGGATCGGATGGTGTCGGACGTTGGATTCTCACTCCACTCTCCGTGAGATGTGGAGAAGAATCAAGTCCATCTCCGATCCACGTCCTCCCCGTCCTCCATCTCATCCTGACCCTGCCGCTGAGGCCAGCCATCTTGCTCAACACTTCGCCGACCGCTCTGCCTCGTCTAATCTCCCGCAGTCTGTCAGAGCCCTACAGGAACAGCTGTCCGCCTTTCGCACTGCAGCAATTCAGGCAGCATGTGATAGGCCTGACCCTGCTGACTGTCTGCTCACCAGTGGGGAGCTCCATAAAGCACTGCAGCGCAGAGAGGACACTGCGCCGGGGCTTGACAGCCTCACATACTCTGTCCTATCCAATGCCGGAGATTATGGTAGAGCACGTCTACTTGACCTGCTCAACCTATCGTGGTCTGAGGGGCGTCTTCTGAGGTCGTGGAAGGCGGCCGTTATCCACCCGATTCCGAAACCTCGTGATCCCGCCGCCATGCGCCCCATCTCCCTCCTCAGCTGTGTTGCCAAGACGGCTGAGAGGGTTGTGCGAGCTCGCCTTGCTTGGCGGCTGGGACCGCTGCACCCAAGGATTTATGCTTATCATCCAGGCAGGAGTGCCACCCACTGCCTTGCATCATTCCTTGGGGAGCTGAGGGGCGGACGGGGGATGGCCATCTTCCTCGACCTCAAGAAGGCCTTCGAACTGGCGAACCCCACTGTTATCTTGGCAGCTCTTGCGGCCAGGGGAGTAGGGGGCAGACTCATATCCTGGGTCCAGGACTTTCTCAGTGAACGCACTGCAGGGGTTCGCTTTCAGGGGCACCTCTCCCCTTTTCATCCTCATCCTAATGGCACCCCCCAGGGAAGTGTTTTGAGCCCTCTCCTCTTTAACGTCCTGATGGAGGAGCTCCTAACTGTGGAATATGGGCCTGGCATAACTCTTCTTTGCTATGCTGACGATCTGGCCCTCGTCTTTACGAGGAGAGACTGCTTTGCACAGGCGGACTTGGCCCTTTCTCGGCTGCATGCCAAATGCACCGAGCTAGGCCTAAAAATCAATTTCGCAAAGACGAAGTGTCTGCCTTTTGGCCTCCGCCCCCCCGACTTTCCACTGCTGCTTGGAGGTCATCAGCTCTCCCTGGTCACCGTCCACCAGTATCTGGGGGTCTGGCTAGATGGGGGTCTCACCTTTGCTTGTCACGTACGGTATCTGAGGGAACGTGCTTCCACCCGAATGGCTGCTCTCAGATACCTCTCCAGGCGGAGTTTGGGGGCATCATTTTCTGTCCTCCGGACTTTTTATATTTACGCCATCCGATCTCTGGTGGACTACAGTGCCATCTGTCTGACTGGCCTCACTCCACCAGTGTCTCGATCTCTGGAGGTCATCCAGAACGATGCACTCCGCATTATGCTGGGTGCTCCACGCTGGACCCGGCTTGTCAATCTGCATATGGAGGGCGGGGTGCCGTCTCTGGCCCATCGCATTATGTTACGAGCGGCAATTGTCACTCTGAAGATGATCCAGTGCCTGCCTCACCTGCCTGTCACTGCCCTCCTAAAACGCCTTCTCTGCCGCCCACCTGAGCCGGCCCCTCAGCGTGACTGGGCTCGCACCACAGCCGCTGTCATCCATGGACTGGGAGCTGCTGTGAGCCTCTGTCAAGACCCCGACTCTCCCTTTCCCGGATATGTTGATCCACCGCCATGGGATCCTCCTCTTTTTAATATTATTTGTCCTTCGGAGGCTAAACCTCGCTCCTCAATTCCAGCACTCCTTCGCCAGGAGGGTCTCAGTAGGGTGGCAGCTCTGGCCTTACCAGACTCAGCCATCTATTACACTGATGGCTCCGTTTCCCCTAATGGCGCAGCTGGAGCGGCCTTTGTCTCTGGGCAAATAGTGGAAGCTTGGCGACTCTCCTCAGGTGTATCCGCTTTCCAGGCGGAACTTGCGGCCATCCTGGGTGCATTGCGCCATGCTCACCACCATCGTCGCAACCAAGTCATAATCCACACAGACTCTCCTCGATTCAGAGATTACGATCTTTCTCGCTGCATGACAACGTCTTTCTCCTAACAGCGATCCATACATTCGCATCACTTCTTGTCCATAGGGGCGCAACGATTAACCTGCACTGGCTCCCGGGACATGTGGGAATCAGTGGCAACGAGCGTGCTGATCACGCTGCGCGCTCAGCTTGTGATCTTCCAGACATCACATTCCCACTACGCCCTAGTCCCTCGCACCTCATCCACACTCTCACTGCCACCATAGGAAGACTATCCCTAGAGGACCATCAGCTCTGGGTCACGGAGGGCTCTTGCTCTGCAAAATGGTATGCTACTGCCACGTCCTATTCCCTCCTGTTGCCTCCCCCAGGTCTACCTAATTATATTGTAGTCCGGCTTCGAAGATTGCGTCTTGGGTTTCTGTGCTACAAGCAAATCGTGGGTATGGAGCCAGACCCGTGTGCCATTGCTTGGCCAGCTGTGAGGAGCCCCTTCTTCATTATCTTCTGGACTGCCCAGCCACCACCATGCTCAGGTCTGAGCTCGACTCGGCCCTTGCCCGATCTGGTGACGTCTTTATGGACGCTGCTGCCGTTGTTGCCCGCGCTCCATTAAATATATTAATTACTACGGTAAGGGATTATCCTCCACCTCGCTAAAGCAAGTTCGCGCAAGTAGTGCGCACCTCTGACGGGCTCTCTGTTTGCCCGTGTCCCAGGAAACTGGGACAAATATCAAACAAACAAACAAGAGGTCTCTGCAAATATGGATACCACATACGCCTTCAGTGCTTTCCTTGAGTCAAACCCCAGCTTTCGAGTTCTCTGTCAAGACTTTCTTTCTTCATTATTACGTGCACACCGAGCAAAGCAGAGGATGCAGTTCCTTAAGAGGTGTCTAGAGGAGCAAGTAATACCTAAGTCTCTTCTGCCGGATCGACTCATCAACGTGGACGAACAGCCATTTGAAGATTACGAGATGCTTACCCTGACAAGATCCATTGCCAAAACCAGAGAAGAAACAAACAGCAAATTTAAAATTTCGGACACCAAGAAACAGTGTATTAGAAACATACTAACACAGGAAAACCAACACATAGTTTTCTCTCACTGTTATCAAGTTCTCACCAATGAAACTATTAGTGTGAAACGTAAACACGAACAGAAATTAAAAGGACTGATTGAAAACAGCTATTGGAACATACATATGAATCCAGATTGCGTCATAAACCTGTCATCTAAAGAATAAGATCGGGATACCTTATGTGCCCTAGGTTATGGTTTATCGTTTTCTTATGGCAAGAAGATAAACCCAGTGCAGGTTGGAAAGTCCTTGTTTCAAATGGAAAAACAATCAAGTGAAAATAGTGAGATTATTCGTGACATTTTATATGGGACAATTTTTAAGAAAAATAACAACTCTGCTCCTAAAAGATTTGTGAATGCCATGGACAAATTGAAAAATGATGACTCCCTGCATATAACTACAGCTGATAAAAGCAGCGCTGTAAGAGTCATGAACAAATGTGACTACAAGGAAAAAGTAAGTGAACTGTTGCGTGACACCAACACCTACAGTGATCTAAAAAGTGATCCAACTAAAAAACAAAGTAGAAAATTCCATAAAGAAATCAAGACTTTGCTAAGAGGAAGGGATGACTTGATGAAACAGTTCTCTGTGCAAAATCCATCTGCACCCTATATGTATGGCTTGATTAAAACTCACAAACCAAACAACCCCATCAGGCCATTTGTAAGCTCTGTAGGCTCTACGACATACAAGCTCTCCAGGTGGCTTGTGACACTGTTGTCCCCTGTTGTAGGCACTATCTCTGATTCATTTGTACAAAACAATGAGGATTTGGTAAGAAGGTTAAAATCTCTAAAAGTCATGTACCCCTACAAATTAGTCAGCTTTGATGTTAAATCATTATTCACAAATGTCCCTGTTGATGATGTTTTAACTTTCCTGCCAAGCATTCTGGGTAGTAACACTGATGGTATTTCCTCTGAAAACATTATCAAACTAGTTAAATTGTGCATTGTAAACTCTTCTTTTACCTTTGAAGGTAAATTTTACACACAAAAATTTGGTATGGCCATGGGTAATCCCCTCTCCCCAGTTCTGGCAAATATTTACATGGACTACTTTGAGAAACATTTACTGACCTCCATAAAGGAGCAAAGCATAGTTTGGCTCCGATACGTTGATGATATCCTGTGCTTCTGGCCTAAGAGTCTTCCCATTGATGAATTTCTCCTGCAATTAAATTCGTTAGTTCCATCGATTAAATTTACTCATGAGATGGAAATGGATAATGAATTGCCATTTTTGGATGTAAAAGTTATCAGGGACCAAAATGTTTTGAAGACTAAGGTATACAGAAAACCTACAAAATCATGTCATATGTTCATTACTATTCAAACCATCATATTAATGTAAAAAGATCTGTGTTCATATCCATTTACCTAAGAGCATATAGAATTTCAGCCCCAGAATTTTTAGATGATGAACTAAAAATGATTCAGAGTATTGGAAAGAAGCTAAAATATCCACAAAGCATACTAACTCAGTGCCACAATACAGCCAAGAAACGATTCCTTGAAGGGAAAACTCATAAGCCAGATCGCCAGAACATTCAAAGAACCCTTGTCCTCCCCTTCCATGAAAAATTTTCTTGATGTTGTTCACATACTGAGGAAACTCAATGTACAAGTAGTATTCAAATATGAGAACACCATAAAAAAAAAAAAAACTCATCAAGAACAGCCCTTTCAGTAATTCAGGCGTTGTTTACAAAATCCCGTGTAAAAGCTGTAACAAATTTTACATAGGACAATCTGGAAAAGATTTGGAAACTAGAATCTCACAGCATAAATACAGTGTAAGGACAGCCCAACAGAGTAGTGGTTTATTTCAGCACAAAGCATCCAGTGATCACCATATTGACTGGACAGGTTCCAAGATTCTAGCAAGATCAAAAAGCTTAGATGAAAGAAATGTAATAGAATCTTGTCTAATTTCTGGCACATATGAAAAAAATGTAGACATGAGCTATGGTCATTTTAAGTGTGATAAATTGTTAACTGAATTAATTTTAAAGCAGTATCCCCCAGACTAACACGTGATTGTTCCCTGTCATCTCCTGGTGGTGTAGTCACACCTGTGTGGGACACACCAAGCATTAATCCTCTAGGTCTTAAGTTAAGCAGCAGTATTTATCCCCACCTCCCTCCCCCTCTTCCCTTCCCCCTTCCCCTCCTCCCCTCCCTCTTCCTCCTCCCTCCCACTCCCCTTTCCTCCCCTCCTACTCCCTCCTCCTTTGTCACGTGCATTTTTAGATTCAGGTCATCCTTTGTTGTGTTCCACTCCCTGCTGCAGGTGACCATAAGTTACCCCGCAGGTAAAAATTCAGGTCGTCCATTGTTCTGTGTGCCACTACCTGCTGCGAGTGTGCATAAAGACCTCTACCCTTTACGTTTCTGTCTCACTCTGTCTGAAGATGTAATATACGAAAGTACTCACTGTCGCTCCTTTCATTTCTCCTGTGGTTAGTTTGCATACATATCTTCACAGTGAAGTCTCTGCATATATATATATATATATATATATATATATATATATATATATATATATATATATATATATATATATATATATATATATATATATACACACACACACAGTAATATCTCTCATCTAACGAGTAACAGGTACCAAAAAAAAACGCTCGTTAGCTGCGAATTCGTTGGATGCAAATACATAAACATATGGGGAAAATTATATTAGGTAAAAAAATGAACCGAAACCCTATTTTGGCCCTATTTTCATTCATTAAGTAAGTTACTGGCGTTAATTGAAGTCATGTGATCATACATAGTGATATAAATTATAAAATAAAGAGGAAATAATGTGGATAAGTCACCCGTGAGTGATGAATGAGGTGCGTGGGTAAGACGAAAGGTGGTATCCGAGGCGGGAAGGGTGGCTACTGGGCCGCTCCTCCTCCTTCCTCCTCACCTACGCCACCACCACCATCACCACCACCACCCTCCTCTCGATCTCCACTGCCTCTCGCGATGCCTCCCGAGTTTTGTTATCTTTTCGTCTGCATTTTTTTCCTTCTGAACAAATCCAGAAAAGTCATCAGGAATGTCACCAAGAAGATTCTCTATGTTCTCACCATCACTCACAGTCTCTTGTCCTTTATTTCCATGGAGATTTGCCACAACTTCTCCAAGCTCACGGCGTTTGTTAAAATATTCGGTGATAACTGTTTGTCTTCGTTCATTCACCTTCTTGCATAAGTTTTACTGAGCTCCTGATTTAGTTTCTGCAGCAAAGGGGGGGGCGACGACAATGGCGTCACGCACTCTGCCAAGGTGGCGGCAGAATTGAAGCGGGCGCCCGGGATTTATTTTTCGTTAGATTCGAAACTTACTAGTTAGATACGAATATGGGTAGAGGTCTAATAGTGTCGTTAGATGCGAATTCGTCAGATGTGAACTCATTAGATGCAAGATCACATTGTATATGTCACTTCATCATCATCATCCATTCCAATGTCACCCCATGAGAAGCATGAGAACCTGGGGCTAGGCAAGTTGGTCCTGACATTTAAGATGAGAGTGACCAGCCTCAATCATCCCTGAGTGGCATTACGTGAGCGATAAACAGCATCCATCCCTTGGATATAATCCTGCACCGGCTCAATCCAATTTGAGCGCCTTAATTGCCCACTAAACCACCAGGCGCTATAATTTGGTTATATGGTTACCACCAAGCGCAGTAAATGATTTCATGGTGTGCAGGAAACCATTTGGCTTGTCACTTAGTGTAGAGTCACCTAAAGGCAGAAGGAAGAAATGAATGAAGGAAAGAAAGAAGAGAGAGTGTAAAGTCACCCATAGGTAGAAGAAAGAGGAAAGAATGAAGGAAAGAAGGACAGAAGAAGAAAGATGGAGGAGAGTAAAGGGTAGACACCCAAAGCAGCATTACATCGAGTGAGTGGATGGTGAGCGCCCCTACCTGCCACTAGATATAGACTATAGGAAAAAATGAACTGAATTCAGCTTGGTGCTGAGACCACGGATATTGGTGAAGAATAAGGCAGCACCGGCACCTCTCCACTGACGAGCATGTATGGAATCTGCAACATTCACTGCCGGCACAGTCACTTGATGGCCACAGGGAGGACCCTGTGCCGACAGCCCTACCTTGCCGGTGATAGTAATCCATGATACCACCTCGTTTGCTAGTAATAAATAAATATATATATATATATATATATATATATATATATATATATATATATATAGATATATATATATATATATATATATATATATATATACACACGAGGTGCTACCCAAACGATCCAATAATTTGAAGAGAGGGAGCCAATCATTTGCAGTTTTGCCTTTTGCCACTAGGAGGAGTCAGCAGCTCCCCTTGTGTCAGTGTGGCCCCGGCTATGTCTGTGAGCAGACGTGTTGTTGAGCTACGCTTACTATTGTACCGTGCTGTGTAGGTGGTTTGGCGGTTTTACAATGGCAGACCTCACGGAACACAGAACCTGCATCAAGTTCTGCTTCAAGATCAACAAGACGACTGCAGAAACTTACCGGTTGCTTCAGCAAGCCTTTGATGACAATGCCATGTCCCAAAGGGAACATTTTTCTGGTACAAGCGGTTCAAGGAAGGACGAACGTCCGTCGAAGACGATGACCGTTCTGGATGACCATCAAAAGCAACAATACCAGAAAACGTCGGAAATATTCATCAGGATGTCCTTGCAGATCGTAGACGAACTATCCATGATGTTTGTGATATCGTTGGACTGTCGTACAGGAGCGTGCAACGTATTTTGTCGGATGTGTTGTGGATGAGACGCATCGCTGCAAAATTTGTGCCAAGACTGCTGAGTGACGAGCAGAAGACACATCGCGTTGCAGTTTGCAGGGAGCTCGAGAATCAGGTCAGAGATGATGCCACCTTCAACTCCAAGGACATAACTGGTGATGAATCGTGGGTTTATGGTTATGAGCCAGAGACAAAGCAGCAGTCATTGCAATGGAAGTCTCCCAATTCACCGAGGCCGAAAAAAATGTCAAGTTCGCAGCAATATCAAGTCGATGTTGATCACTTTCTTCGATATCCAAGGGATTGTTCATACGGAATTCGTACCAACCGGTCAATCCGTCAGCGGAAAATTTTACTGTGATGTTTGGTTCATAAGGAATTCGTACCACCCGGTCAATCTGTCAGCGGAAAGTTTTACTGTGAAGTTTTACATTGTTTAAGGGAGAACATCTGCCGCAAAAGTCCAGAACAGTGGAAGAACAAGGACTGGTTCCTGCATCATGACAACGCCCACTCCCTGACATCAATTGTAGTCCAGCAGTTCCTGGCTTCCTCTAACACGGTAGTCATTCTCCACCCACCCTATTCGCCTGACCTTGCCCGTGCGACTTTTTCCTGTTTCCCAAGCTGAAATTACGACTGAAAGGGCGTTGATTTGACTCGACTGAAGAGATCCAGACAGAATCGCGGGAGGTATTCAGGACAATCAGGCCTGAAGCCTTCCAAAGATGCTTGGACTCGTGGAAAAATTGCTGGGACCACTGTATACATCCCCAAGGGGACTACTTCGAAGACAACGGTGGGAACTGGGAGGTAAGGTAACTTATTTTCCTACAATATTCAAATTACTGGAACTTTTGGGTAGCACCTCGTGTATATATATACATATATATATATATATATATATATATATATATATATATATATATATATATATACACGTGTGTGTGTGTGTGTGTGTGTGTGTGTGTGTGTGTGTGTCTATATATCTATATCTGTCTATCTATATCTATATCTATTTACCTATCTATCTCTGTATATATATATATATATATATATATATATATATATATAGAGAGAGAGAGAGAGAGAGAGAGATAGGTAAATAGATATAGATATAGATAGACAGATACAGATATATAGACACACACACACACACACACACACACACGTGTATATATATATATATATATATACACACACTAGGCTTGCACAGTGCACGAGAGATTGGGTGGTCCACGACCTCGCGCACTGGGAATTCGCCTACTGGGAATACATAATCTTATGGGAATAATTACATATGGGCGGTACACCCTCATACCTGGACATTTTTTGGCCCTTAGAGACATAATAAAGGTCATATTTTTCAGACATTGTACTAAAGCTATAGCTACAGTAACAAAAATACGGGTAGTCACCTTAACAACAGTAGACAACAGGCCTGATGACCTTAAATAACAGGGGTTCCGAGGCGCAGCAACACTTACAGCGCCGCACTCCCCACCACACCTCCCACCGCACCAACACTTCCCTCCACAGACTCCTCTTGAGCACCTTTCCCAGGAGCATCAAAGTCACTCACTTTGGCAGTAAACCCTTCAAAGTCCAATGCTGACACTTCTGCCATTGCATCCTCTTCATCCTCAACAGTAGAATGCCCGGGAATTTCTGCGCATCAACATGACGACACGTGATGCGCTGTGTGAGGGGTGGTCGCGCATTAATAGAAAATTGCATTTTTGAGCCACTCCTTGCCTCTGCCTCGCGTTCTGTGCGGTAAACTCGCGCATTCAAGGGTTTTTGGTTATGATTGTTGGTCACTCGTGCACAAGGCGAATCGCGCACTGTGATGACACGCACTGTGCGAACCTACTGTATATATATATATATATATATATATATATATATATATATATATATATATATATATATATATATATATGTATACGTGCGTGTGTGTGTGTGTATGTGTGTGTGTATGTGTATGTCTATATATCTATATCTAGCTATATCTATATCCATTTATCTATCTATCTATCTCTCCCTCTCTCTCTCTCTCTCTCTCTCTCTCTCTCTCTATACATATATATTACTAGCAAACGAGATAGTATCTCAGATTACCACCATCGGCTAGGTAAGGCTAGCGGCACAGGGTCCTCCCGGTAGCCATCAAGCGACTGTGCAGGCAGTGACTGTTGCTGATTGCATTCATGCTCGTTAGGGGAAAGGTGCCAGTGCTGCCTTATTCTTCACCAATGTCCGTGGTCTCAGCACCAGTCTGAATTCAGTTAATTTTTTTCCTATAGGCCATATCCCTTCTGGTCCCGTCCGGCACAGAACCACAAATCTCTCACTCTACCAAAATATCCCCATTTTATTTTCCTGGTTACTATCTCCTCAAAAACTTCTGTAACATGTGTAATACCTGTTATTATATCAAATCTGATTATGCAGTTGACACTGTTTTGAACTTCAACTTATTTTGATTATTCACTGTATAAACTAAGTTATCTAAATTTTATGCAGTATATCTGTTTAGTCTATTGCTCCCCCAGTGTAACCTTATCCTTGCATTCAGCATCGAAATCACCATTTTGGATGATTTTATTGTGCATAATGTTGAATGGTTATTGCATTCTGCCAGGACTGACGATGCTGGTCTAGAGTGCGAGCTGTTTGCAGAATCGTTTAATCTCACGCAGTTGGTAAAGTAACCAACAATAATACCGAATAATTCTGACCATAATGCCTATCTCTTGGATCTATTCTTGTCAATTAATCCAGATCAATACAGGACAGTTGTACTGTCACCACTTGGATCCTCTGACTACACTCTTATCACAGCCTCATTAGTTAGCCCCCCCAAAACCTCCCCGTTCTGAACCTGTCAGAGTTTCCCAATGGCACTTTGATAGGGCAAACTGGGATGGATTTTGAAATTATCCTGCTGACATTCCATGTCAATCTTTCTTCTCTAGTGATGTCAAAGCTGCCCAGTCCCACATTAATGACTTAATCCTAGCTGGTATGGATTTATTCACACCAAGCCAATAGTTCACTAAACATCATACTCTCCAAAATGATTTGATAGCAACTGTGCCAGAGCAACGGCCCAAAAATCATTAGTATATAACCCTTACTTAAAATCAAAACCATCTAAATCACTCTGTCAATTTTACAATTGCTAGAAACCATGCAAAAAACTAAGAAATCTCGCTAAATCAAACTTTCTTCAAAATCAAGCATCAAACTACATAACAAGCCTAATGACAATAGAATATTCTGATCAACTCTTAATTTATTCAAAAATAACATTAACAAGTCATAATCCATTTCCCCACTGAAATCTTCAGATGACAACATTACAAATGACCTGCGTGGAAAAGCGAATATCTTTGCCAGTACATTTCCCAGAAATTTTACTATAGAGGATGTCAGCCAGAATGTCCCAGTACTAGAACCTGACTCTCCCGAAAATGTTCCATTTAAAATACTGACAAGATATGTAAAATCCATCCTTGACAATTTACCAACAAAGCTCCAGGCTCAAATGGAATTCCTCCAATTGTTTCGAAAAAATGTTCCCCAGAATTTGCCTCTGTTCTAGCTAAATTATTCAGACGATGCATATGTATGTCTTCATTCCCTAGTTCGTGGAAAGAAGCCAATATCCACCCACATCCAAAGAAAGGAAGTTCCTCTGACCCCTCTGATTACTGTCCCATAGCTGTCACATCTTCTCTAGGTAAAGTATTTGAAATTTTATTTAATAAGCACCTAGTTAAACATCTTGAATCCAACAACTTAATTAGTGATAGACAGTATAGTTTTCGCCACGAAAGATCCACCATTGACATACTCAATCTTTTGACTCATACCATCCATCAAGCAATTGACCAACATGGAGAAACTCACGCAGTAGCCCTTGAAATTTCTAAGCTTTCGACAGAGTGTGGCACCTTTCCTTGCTGTCCAAACTCCTTTGCTATAGACTAATGTCTTTTGTTCCTTTGCTTTCCTCATATCTCAGCGACAAAAAAATAAGAGTAAAAGTAGATGATGCATATTCCAATTTCCACTCAATTAATACCGGAGTGCCACAGGGATCAGTTCTTGCACCAACCCTGTTCCTGGTTCATATTAATGATCCCTTATCTGTCACCCACAATCCCATCCATTCAAATGCTGATGACTCAACACTTCACAGTTCATTCAAACACCCATTTACAAAGTCTAATATCTCTAACTCTCAACTCAGTACAGCCTTCTCCATAAATCAAAACTTCTCTATGATCAGTGAATGGGGACAAAACAACCTTGTCTCATTTCTTGTTAGTAAAACTAAATATATACAATTTACAAAAAGACTGGTATTGCCAGTTTCGTATTTTACCTCAATGTTTGCAATATTCCCATCCCCAGAAGCATTGAAATTCTCGGTGTCTCACTTAACAATACCCTCAGCTGGACCTCTCACGTTAGATCACTTGCTAAAACTGGCTCAAAGAAACTTAGATTATTGTACAGAGTCCGTAACTTCTTCACTGACGAACAGTTAGCTATAGTTTATAAGGGTCATGTGCGCTCTCAGCTTGAATATTGGGTGTGGAGAGGTTGCATTAAAACAACTACACAAATTCAGAACAAAGTTGTTGGAACTATTAATAACCCTGCTGTTCTAAATAAACTACCTCCCCTGCAAGTAAGAAGGAATGTTGCCTCGCTTACATTATTTTGCAGATATCTTTATGGCAAATGCTCAGACGAAGTTGGGTCCATTGTGCCACCTTTCCATGCCTTCCCTTGTGCTACGCGCTACACGGGCATCTGGTAGCGCTCATGACTGAAATGTCACACAGCCATATTGCAGAACTTGTACATATCAGAATTCTTTTATTCCCCGAACTGCATCTCTTTGGAACTCGCTTCCTCGGAATTGTTTCCCCCCAAACTTCAACCTACAGCTGATCAAGTCCAGCTGTTACACATATTTTATAAATGGAGGACGCCAGTAATCTGGTGAATGGATTATTTTTTTATTCACTTGTTTTTCCTTCATCTCTCCTGTTTTATGTGTGTATGTATGTATGTATGTATGTATGTATGTATCTATTTATCTATCTATCTATACTGATAGATAGATATAGATATAGATAGATAGATAGATAGATAGATATAGATATACAGTGGAGGCTCCCAGTATGAGAGATCTCAAAATGTGAAACACCTAATATGCTAACTCGACTCGGGGAAATATATATATATATATATATATATATATATATATATATATATATATATATATATATATATATATATATATATATATATATATATATATATATATATATATATATTATTATTATTATTATTGTTATTATGCGATATGTGATTCTAACATGAGAATTCGTCGTCTTGAAGCAAGGGAAAAACTGGTAGCATCTGAGCCACCACCAGATGTCTAATGTTTTTCTCGCCCTTTCCCTCATTCACGACATCTCTCAAGCCAAGTCTCAAGAGTCTCAGTCTGTGTCTGCCATCGCAGCACACGCGTATGGCGGTGTTTTTAGGACTGTACAAGAAACTCTCTTGATCACGTGTTACATCACACTACCGCTTCATTCCAAGAATAAGAGGATCACTGTGTAGCTGAAAATGAAGGCTATAGAGTTGAATTATCGAGGTAAATGGAACTCAGACATTGGACGTAAACCTGGCTTTAATGAATCGACGGTGAGGAACATTCTCAAGAACATGGAGCAGACTATACGAACTGTCAAGACTTACGGAGGCTTGCAAGTGGCAGGGCGCAGTAAGGTTGCTAATTCCCTAATAACACAAATGGAGTGCCACCTAGCACACTATTTTCAAAGTTCTATTATCTTTCTTAGAGCAAAAGTCCTTAAAATGATAGTCAAGGATGGAGACGTATCAATGACAAAGATTTCGTGATGAGACTGTTAGGAATCTACATTATCATAATACAACTCATAATAGATAGCAACATAAATGTGTAATCTTAAAAACATGATAATCAAGCTAGGTGTGGGAAAGGAAATGTGTCTGCAAGATTTCAGTAAAGGAATGTCAGATGTGCACCGGAAACGCTACATACACACAGACACACAGGCTTCTAGAAACTTCACAAATGACCAGTACACGTGATACAAGCCCTCCTAGACAAGAAAGGAGGAATTAGACAGGTAGTAGGAGGCTAGATACAGGGGCGAGAGGTTGGAGAGAGAGAGAGAGAGAGAGAGAGAGAGAGAGAGAGTAGAGGGGTCTAGCTAGCGAGACAGTCTGGGAGGTAACAGCGGGACTCTACAGTTTACTTCACTCGTGTGTGAAAGACTTTAGTTAATCTTTGCAAGACAATAAAATCATTAATAGTCCCATACTTATCTTTACCTCTGCTGTCATTGCATGACAAAGGGAACTCAGATTATCTACTTACAAACCTACTCACGTATAACTACAGCTCGTCCACGAGCACAATATATACATAACTGATCTACAAAACCCACTACAAGCAGCTGTGAAGTTACTGCACAAAATTGTGTGGAAGATGTTGTTCATTCATATTAGGATGAATCAAACGTATAAAAATTAAAGAAAACAAAACAATAAAAGGAAGACCATACATTATAACCCCAATCTCTTGGTGTTTTAAGAAAAAAAAAATTCATTACTGGTTTACAAGACCAGAGTTTTCATTTAAACTATTAAAACTAATATTAGCTTTAAATAACTTGTTCTTACTTATTGCATTCATTATAATTTTTAGAGGACTATGAGCTTTTGCTTCAAACCAAAAACACTTACTAAATACTCTATTAAGATTAGAGTTCATTATACTAGGAATCTTTTTCCTAATATCTAACTGCCTTTCCTCAATCGGAAACGAATTATTCTTCTCCCTCTTCTTTTCAGTCCTAGCAGCCTGTGAAGGAGCCCTAGGATTAGCTCTCTTAGTCTCCACTGTCCGCTCCCACGGAAACGATTACTTCAGAGCTTTTAATAGATTAGAATGCTAAAATACCTATTCATACTCTTTATGTTAATAACATTCGTAAAGGGCTGATCCTTGATTCAAACAGGAATCTTGGTTGTATCATTTCTGTTCGCTATTTTCTACAACCACGATTTTTTTATATATAATTTAGGAGATATCTCCGAAGTTAGGGAGATACGTTATTACCTTCCGTATTTCTTCAGTTGCTTGCAATGACTTTTCAGCGATGCAGGATGTAGATCTACATCAGTGGCGTTTTAGAGAAGGACCTAGATCTGTGTCACTAGCGTGGTACGAGTTAAATTCTGGTATCCATGGACTTCTTCACTCCGCATCTTTCACGAATCACATTATTTTTATCCTATCCACTCTTTCGAACTTCAAACACGTATCTCAACAGTCCCATACTCTTGACTTCTGATTTTCATGCCACACCATAAATGCACAACCATGTGTGCACTAGAGCTCCTTTATCTAAGCCTCTCACAACCACCACACTTACACCTGTGCACCTTATCAAGGCCTTCATAACGCAAGTCACTTCCTTTCCTTGTCACTATATTTTCCACTCGTTTGCACATTTACCTTTTTTCTGTCACTGCACCCAGATAGTTGAACACTGTCACCAACTCAAGTTTCTCTCCATGCCCCATAACATCAACTGGGAATCACCTTTTGTCTCAAAAACCATATCTTACTCTTATTTACATATGCCTCCAGGCACTGTGCTCGCAGACATTTGCAAAACTCTTCACCAGTCTACCAAGCTCTTGTTATCACCATGCTGTTTTCTTTAACTTTGTGGAGACATCTAGTTGTGAAAGGATTAAAAACGATCTCTTTTAAACTCCTACACTATGAAATTGTCTCGTCAAACCTAAATAAAATCGTTAAATGGCAGCAGAAACGAAAGGAAAAGCCTGAAGGGATTGATGGTACAAGAGAAAAGGGAGAATGGTGAGGAGGACTGAGTGATCATAAATGTGCTCTGTTGAATGAAGCTGAAGTAAGCACGGCAGAAGAAGTTTAAGAGAACTACTAGGACTGAGATTAAAAAAAAAGAAAAAAAAAAGGAAAAAGGAAATAAAAAACAAGCAGAGAGTTCAGATCAACTCAGGGTCCTTCACGTCTCTTCGGGTCTAGTCAGATCCCTAATATCATTTCTTCCCAACACGATTAGTTCGGGTTCATTATATGTTCACCTTATTTCCTATACACCACCGAGATTCATCAGGTCAGTTATGGCCAGTGTAGGTCACATCGGATTCTCCTATCCCGGTCACCAGGTTGAAGTCGTTTTATTTTATCTGTTTGTCGTATCCATAAACGAGAACAAGAATATATTTTGAAATGATTGTAAATATGCAGTGATGGAAAAAAAAAAAAAAAAAAAAGAACAGAAACAAGACGAGAAGAAAGCTCGAAGAAACAAAAGAGCATCTGGGATAGGAGGAAGTTCAGAGTTCTATGTCCATTACTACTTCCACACTGTACCCAAAAACCTTTGGTAGTTGGTGGAATGTAGTAACGGGTATAAAGCTCTGACTTTACTCCTATCCTAAATGCTGTCTTGTTTTGTATTATTTTTTCCATTTCATGTTTCAGCACTTTTTCCATCCCTAAGTTGTGCCATTTAATTAAGAATATTTTAAATTCGACACTCTGATCTTAAGGTAGCTAGCAACCAAATACACAATAGCTATTCAGGCTGAGAGCCACGCCATCCTGCGGGGACGGGGTTAATTACCAGGGTGCGGAGGAAAGGACTAATAAATATGTACAATATATATATATATATATATATATATATATATATATATATATATATATATATATATATATATATATAGATATATCCCATTGGAGCCCAGTGTCCCGAGTACTGGACAGAACTGGGATTTTTCAAGTCTTTACAAAGTAGGGAACCCCAGGGTTGGGACCTATGAGCTTCGCGACCATGAGCCGACAGGCGGAAGCCGGTACGCTCAGTACTCTCCCAGTGCCGTGCCTCGCCAAGCACCCCCAGGACTCAATGGATTAATGGCTGGCAAACCTGTCAGTCTCTTTAACCCATTGGAGCCCAGTGTCCCGAGTACTGGACAGAACTGGGATTTTTCAAGTGTTTACGAAGTAGGGAACCCCCGGGTTGGGGCCTATGAGATATGCGACCATGAGCCGACAGGCGGAGGCCGGTACGCTCAGTACCCTCCCAGTGCTGTGCCTCGCCCAGCACCCCCGGGGCTCAATGGGATATATATCTATCTATCTATCTATTGCCAGACGCCTCAATCCCGTTTGGGGTGGCCACAAACAAATCGCCTCCAAGTAGCCCTGTCCCCCGCCATTTCACTGCCCTGCTCCCAACTCACACCCCCCTCTCTCATATACCTCGCCACCCCATCCCTCCATCTCATCCTCGGCCTCCCCCTCCCTCTTCCCCCCTCCACCTCACTCACATACACTCTCTTCGTCAGTCTTTCACCCTCCATCCTCTCCACATGGCCAAACCACCTCAGTGTGTTCCTCATAACGCATCCTATCACATCCACATCCACACCACAACACTCCTTTATATCATCATTCGTCAGCCTGTTTCTCCATGTGACTCCACAGGCTCCTCTTAAATAACTCATTTCCACTGCTCTCACTCTTGGCTTGTGTCCTTCCAACAACGTGAAAGCTTCACTTCCATACGTTAGAGTTGGTATCACAATAATGTTATGTAGTAACTTTTGCACATCCATGCTCACTTCCCTGTTTCTTATCACTGCTTTCAAGGAACAAGGAACTTTCTTCCTTGCTGTACCTTTTCAAGCACTTGACCCTCTAAACTTCCATCCTTACTCATCACACTCCCCAAGTACTTGAACGTACTCACATTTTCCATTTCCTCACCATCCAGCCTCACTGTACATTCACTGACTTCACCTCTCTCAAAGACCATCACTTTATTCGTCCTTACATTCACCTTTAAATTCAGTTTCTTACACACTTTTCCAAATTCATCCACCAAGCCTTGCCGCTCCCCTTCGTCTTCATTCGACAACATTTTCCAATTCCTCACCATATATATATATATATATATATATATATATATATATATATATATATATATATATATATAGATAGATAGATAGATAGATAGATAGATAGATAGATAGATAGATATGTTTATTTATTTATTTATTTATTTATACAGTATATAGATAGATAGATAGATATACGGAAACTGTGAAATCAGTCATTTCGTGAAATGCCTAATCAGTTCGTGAAATGAGTATAAGTTTGGATGGGTTAATTTATGTTAGGTTAATTTAGGCTGCTGTTAGGTTAGCCTTGGAAAATCTAGGTTAAGTTTGGGTTACATTAGGCAAGGTTAGGTTAAGTTAATTTAGACGAACGCTGTTATATTAAGAGTTCTCTAAATCAGCCAAACTTCATCTAACCTATCCTAACCTAACCTAAACTCAATCTAGGTTACCTCAGCCTAAGCAGCCTAAATTAACCTAACCTAAATTAACCCATTCCAATTTACACTCACTTTCACGAACTGACTAGGCATTCCATGAAAAGACTGATTTCACAATGTGTGTGCGTGTGTGTGTGTGTGTGTGTGTGTGTGTGTGTGTGTGTGTGTGTGTGTGTGTGTGTGTGTGTGTGTGTGTGTGTGATGTACGAAAACAAATCAAGGTTTATATCTGATTTTAACCAGAAGAATAGAGGAAAATTCTGTATAAAAAGCTTTTTTTTTTTTTGCAATAGATAAATGGTCACGGCTAGATGACCATGTCTAACGCTGACCAAACAAAAGCACCTTAGCCAATTTTCATCTACTGTAGACCGGACTTAGATGAAAGGGTGAGCAAAACTGAAAAATAAAGCTATAAAATCTTGAGTAGAATCAAAGGTCAAGGTCAAATTTCAACTTGTGTATATGTTTTACAGTTCTGATCTTATTTTAGCCAAAACTGGTGAAAATGTTGAGGATCATCCAAGAAGTACACATTTTTAAACATAAGAGGTCAAAGATCTGAATCACAGGGCGAGATCAACTAATTTAGTTTTATCCAATTTAGTTACACTTTGTGAAAAGGCTCAGGACAAGTCAAGAATATATGAGTTCCATATTGAGACCAGTGAGTCAAAAGTCTAGGTCATAAGGAAAGATTAAAGTCCAAGGTTACAGGTCATTGTCAAACAGTTTTGATCTGATGCAAACTAATATAGGTATAGGAATTATGAGTCAGGCAACAATGAAGGGATTCAGTTTTAAGATCTAATATTCAAAGTTCAAGGCCACAGAGCAAGGCGACATACTGAACCGTATGTCAGTTACGTACACGATATAAATTTATTAATTTTGATCTGATCTGGATGAAACTTTGCTGGATGAGGTGAGTATCACATACGAGGCTGGCCTATTGTTTTTTGGCACAATCGTCAGACTGCAAGGCCATCATTAACAGTTTTGATTAAATGTCTAAACTTTGTGAAATAGTTCAGGTTAAAACAAAGATAATATTTGATATTGAGAACAATCAAAGGTCAAGGTCATAAGAAAATGTCAAAAGTTTAGATCACTATGTGAGGTCAATTCAAACGATCTGATTTGAAACAAAGTTGGTGGAACTGTAAGAGTTTAGCCAGAGAGTCAGCCCCTCAAATTTAGGAATAAGCGGCCCTGACTGATAAACTTTTTTGTCTTATATTTTTGTAATCTGTAACATTCCAAGAGCACGGGAAAGTAAGATACTAATAAAAATCTCATTGCAAAATCCATAAAATGAAGCATACTTTAGAAGTGACTCGTTGTGTCAAAAGCATTCAATTAAGAAACACTTTATCTGAAACTCAGTAGTGTCATAACCTCATAGTATTAATTTTGCAGCTTGAATGCACTAAACACCCCTTCATTAAACCCACTACAACATGGTAATTCTGTAATATAAATATATTTTCAAATTTTATTGAAAAAATACATACGAGAATATGAGATATACTGAACAAAATATACATGTTTCTGACTAGTGTGTCTAAAATAACTACCAGGTACATTGTATCACTTCATTCATCAAAAAATGTCAAACTACTGATCTTCTTTGAACAGAGAAATACATAGTAATTATATCTTTGGCAACACAGGCTTATAAAGTGAATCAACTGGCTATTGTCTCAGCCCCAGAACTTACTGACTTTACCAAACGGGTGAGTTTCTTACGTCTTTGTTATGGTGTGCTAAATACAGATCATTCTCGGGCCTCAGTGAGTTCGCATTTATCAGCTTTACCAAGGCAATTACATCCTTTATAACAGGGTACCTGTGCTTTTGTGCATAGGCAGTTACATTAGCACTTTGATACTTTGCACCCGCAAAAAAGCTGGTTTTGCTGTTGTTGGTTTTGCTGGTTTGGTCATCATTATGGGTTGTAGTATGCCACTGACAACTCTTCTGCCATGTTGGATGGCAGGTGGCAGAGACAATTTTCATATGTTGGCTCGCTTTAAACAATAAGTTGGTATAGTGCACGAAATAAATGCTGATGCAAAGCACTTTCTGTAGGAGGTAAGTTTCGCGAATCTGTTCTGCTTGATGCAAAAACATGTTCCCTCAACACATTTAGGTCTTCAAGTGTCTCGGCAACAAAAAGACTGACCATAAAAGCTCTTGCTTCTTTAACAATGCCGTCTTTTAGTTCCAGTTCAGCACCACTTTCACCGTAACATGATATCTCTGAAGACTGTCCAGCTTTCTGTAAAGCTGTCTTGGCTGCCTTCCTTTTTCCACGATGATAAATGTAACTCACGCTGTCACCTCCAGAAATCACTTAAGCGAGTATCAGCGCACGTGCAAGGGTCTGTTTTTCTGTTTGGTATTAATGTGACAACAACTGTACAAATTCATGCACTGATAAATACTTATCCAGCTTCTGGATCCACATTTCTGTCACAGACTGTAAATGACAGCAGTGGTACACCCGGCAACAGTTCCGCCTGGGCCCCCCAGTAGCGAAATATAGTAGATGTGGCAGCAGTGTGTGTGTGTTTGTTCGTCTGTACATGCTCGAAAAATGTTCGGATCGTCAACTCTCTCACTCCATTGCGAACGTGAATCGGCCTTTGAGTTCACTCGATAGAAGGCTGGTGTGTGGTTATGGGGGAGAGATGGGAGGTAAGGACGGTAGGTGGGTCGTAATGGGGGGGACGAACAGTTAGGTTGTTTGTATTGGACATGATAATAGTTTTCCCAGTCATTATTGTGGATCGTTTCAGGTTACTGACACTTTGTATTCCTAACAACAATTAAAAAAAAAAGAAATATTGTTGCATTGCTACCCGTTACAATATATTCCAAGATGATTGGATATCCTTCATAACTTATTCCCCCCCCCCTCTCTCTCTCTCTCTCTCTCTCTCAGGTCATTAAGTAATCAGTATCTAGCATTATCAGCACAGATTAAAGAAGATTTGTCTTTTAATTAAAACTGCTGACAAAGGCCGATTCACGTTCACAATGGAGTGAGAGAGTTGACGATCCGAACATTTTTCGAGCATGTACAAACGAACAAACACACACACTGCTGCCACATCTACTATATCTCGCTACTGGGGGGCCCAGGCGGAACTGTTGCCGGGTGTACATGGACAGGACTACAATGCCTGTCTGTTGCTTGGACTGCAACACGTGACTGTTCATAAAGTCTAGTTGCATATGCAAGATGAGCTATCTGCTTCTTCGTGTTCTTCATATCTGAGTTCTTCAGTTTCATGAACACTGCCTCTACTAATCCTTACAGTTTTATCTTTGCTGGAAAGTGTACCACCAAGGATAAGAGATATAAATTTTGGTATAAGGGTGTCTTGTTTGACACAAATCATCTGTGATATGAAATCCAGCAGACTAGCCTTGTTCCTGGAACTTTTCGTAAGGACTTTCCAGTTGGAAATGCTAACATTTTCTGCTGGTAGAAACTGTGGTGTGCTGGTGTTTCCACGAAGCATTGTTTCATCAGCCTTAAGACTTTTTTCACTTGAAAAATCACAACGATCGCCAACAAAACGGATTTCGTTCGCTCCTTTTGGCTTCATTTCCATTATCTTTGCTGCATATCGTTCGACTAATTACCAAAGGTTTTAGCACCAAGGGATTGGAACCTCTGTATAAATGCCATGGCATCAATAATAAAAACAGCTGGAAACCCAGATGCAGGTAACATATCTGTTTGGGTGACTCCATCACTTTCAGCCACGAGGTGCACAATAAAATTTCACTTATTGCCTTTAGTCATGGCAAAGCCGCTTGGAAACTTGGGGTCAGGTTAAAACAGTGAGCTTGGATAAGGTGTCCATTCGTGTGAAAATGCTTCCCTTCGAGTCGCTTCACCACTTTTCTGTATGAAGCATAAAGTTCTTGTGACTGCTGAATCTTCTTGGTAAACTTTCAGAATTGTTTGTTTTTTATTCAGACTGGTTTTCTTTTGCTGTGGAAAGCGTTGTATCTCTGGAAGAAAAATCATTGCAGATCCTGTTTCTTGAGCTTTTTATCGTTGCTGAAATGCCTTTTGCCCTTGCAAAGATGATATCATTTGGTGGATCTTTCTCTTTAGTATCAATGTTTACCAGATCATTGTTATTCATAGAAGGAAATTGATTAATCACAGCAGTTGAAACTATGTGCTTCACCTTTTCAATAAAATCAGCATCCTCTTGGGTTTGTTTATTTGAACTTCCATGATGGCTTCCAGATGTACCATCTATGTGAACCATACTTTTCGCTGCTTCTGAAACTTTGGTTAATATTGGTGTAGCCTTGACATATTTGTCACAAGCAGCTTGGCTTTGTGAGTTCAAGACAAAGTGATAGTGTTCATTGTTAGGTTGTTTTGATGTTTATGACATACGGTAGTTTTTTTTTTTTTTAATGTGAGGAAGAAGGAACCAAAGGCAATGAGCCCGCAATACTGTTCCCTCCAAGAGAAAAACAAAATACAAGAGAGAGCCAAATTCAAGATCCATTCATTTTGAGATGCCTGGACACACTGCTTTTGAAAGACTGGAGATCATAGGAAGCAGGAAATACAGACAGAGGGAGACAGTTCCAGAGTTGACCTGTTGCATAAATGAAGGACTGGGAGTAACGGTTGACTCTTCCATTAAAGAGTTGGACAGAAAAGGGGTGAGAGTTTGCTGCTAGACGGGTGTTACGCACCCGTCATAGAAGTGGAGGAATGCATGCAGACAGTTCAGAGGAACAGTGACCATTGAAGTAACGATAGAAAAGAGATAAAGATGCAACACTGCGGCGAAGAGACAGAGGTTGAAGGGAGTCAGTAAGAGAGGGAGAGTTAATGAGACGAAAAGCCTTTGACTCCACCCTATTTAGAAGAGCTTTATGTGGGAAGCCCCCCCATACATGAGAGTTGTACTCCACACAGGGGCGGACAAAACCCCCGTATAGAGTCAACAATTGTGCAGGGATAAAGAAGGAACGGAGTCGGCTTAGCACACCCAATCTCTTGGAAGCAGATTTTACAAGAGATGTAATATGATCTTTCCAAGATAAGTCCCGAGCAAATGAAACCCCAAGCATGTTCAACAATGATGCAGGATTAAGTTGAGTATTATTAAACATAAGTGGGTATACCTGTGGAAGATTTTGTCGGGTTGATAGGTGCAAAAACTGAGTCTTTGATGCATTAAAAACAACCAGATTATTTTTACCCCAGTTAGAGATACGAGCCAAGTCAGACATTAGGTGTGCCATAGCCTCATCCCTTGCCTGTTGAAATAACTGCTGAGATGGACGTTGTGGGAATCGAATGGAAAGGTGAAGGGTGGAGTCATCAGTGTATGAGTGGATAGGGTTAGATGAACAGCTTAGAAGGTCATTGATGAATAAAAGGAAGAGAGTTGGTGATAGGACAGAGCCCTGAGGAACACCACTGTTAATAGATCTAGGAGAAGAACGATAGCTGTCTACAACAGCGGCTATAGAACGATCAGAAAGGAAGCTAGAGATGAAGACACAGATAGAAGGATAGAAACCGTAAGAGGGCAGTTTGGAAATTAAAGATTTATGCCAGACTCGATCGAAAGCCTTTGAGATGTCAAGTGCAATGGCAAAGCTTTCGCCAAAGTCCCGAAAGGAGGATGACCAGGAGTCTGAAAGGTAGGTGAGAAGATCGCCACTGGAGCGTCCCTGACGGAACCCATACTGACGATCAGAAAGAAGGTTGTGATAGGAAAGATGCTTTAAAATTTTTCTATTAAGAATTGACTCGAAAACTTTTGAGATACAGGATGTTAAACAATTGGACGATAGTTAGAGGGTTGGGAATGGTCACCATTCTTTGGGACTGGTTGAATGAGAGCAAACTTCCAGCAAGAAGGAAAGGTACAAGTTGACAGACAAAGGCAAAAGAGTTTGCCTAGGCAGAGAGTAAGCACAGAAGCACAGTTCTTGAGAATCGTCTAAGGTGGAGTTGGAGGAGAAAGTCTGAGCGAAAAGATCTGCTTTATCAGTAGAAGAAATAGCTACAGAGCCATCAGAGTAGAAAAGAGGAGGGAAGGATGATGAGGTAAAGTTATTAGAAAGGTTTTTGGCAAGGTGCCAGAAGGAGCGGGAAGAGTTCGAGTTAGAGAGTTGAGAGCATTTTGTACGGATAAAATTATTTTTAGCAGAGCGAAGAACAGACTTAGCACAATTCTGGGCAGAAATGTATAAAAGATGTGATTCAGGGGTGGGTTGGCTCCGGTACCTTTTATAGGCCCTCTCCTTGTTGCAGACAGCATTAGAACAAGCGTGATTAAACCAAGGCTTTCGTGCATTAGTCAAAGGATATGAGAAAGGAATGTATGCTTCCATGCCCGAGAGAATAACCTCCGTAATGCGCAAGGCACACCCAGATGGCTCCCGGCCATGGAAGCAATAATCATTCCAGGGAAAATCAAAGAAGTACTGCCTGAGGGCCTCCCAATTAGCAGCTCCAAAGTGCCAGAAACGACGTTTTTTTGGAGGGTCCGCAGGCCATACCAGAGCGATAGGACAGGTTAAGGTGATAAGGTTGTGATCGGAGGAGCCCAACGGAGAGAAAAGATTAACAGTGTAAGCAGAAGGATTAGTTGTAAGGAAGAGATCAAGTATGTTGGAGCTCTCTCCAAGGCGGTTAGGGATACAGGTAGGGTGCTGTACAAGCTGCTGTAGGTCATTAAGGATAGAAAAGGTATAGGCTTGTTCACCAGGTGGATCAGTGAAAGGAGAGGAGAGCCAAAGGTGGTGGTGAACATTGAAATCTCCAAGAATGGAGATTTCAGAGAAAGGAGAAATGGATAGAATGTGTTCCATCGTAGAAGTAAGATAGTCAAAGAATTTTTGATAGTCAGTAGAATTAGGAGATAAGTAAACAGCACAGATATATTTAGTCAGAGAATGACAGGAAAGCCGAAGCCAGAGTGTAGAGAATTCAGAAGAACTGAGTTCAGGAACATGAGAGCAAGATAAGTTGTTGTGTATATATACACAACAGCCACCTTTGGCTTTGAAATAAGTATAGAGAAAGTAGGAGGATACAGAAAAGGGTTTGCTGTCAGTTGCCTCAGCCAGCTGAGTCTCAGTTAGGAAAAGAAGGTGAGGTTTAGAGGAGGAGAGATTGTGCTCAACAGAGCGAAAGTTAGAGGAAAGGCCGCTAATGTTGCAGAAATGAAGAAGAAGAGAGTCAGACAGTATTTCCAGGCACCTTGAGTCGTCACCGGGATAGGGGCTGAAGGTGGGGGCATTTATGGTCTCCCCCCCTGGGGACTCCGAGGCTATGTTAATCGACGCCATTTTTTTTTTTTTTTTAATTTGAAAAGGAAGTGTGGTGTGTACTGTGCATGTAGTTTGGTGTTGATAGTTGGAGAAACTTGTATTGGAGAGCATGCTGGTCTACTCTCTGTGTTACTGAGACACTGAAAAAGTTCAGCAAAGGGGGATGGTCGGGACCTAGTCCCGAGGGCTGATGAAACGGGAGCTCCAGCTCTTCCTGTCATCAGCTTTCCATCCACCTTGAGAGTACTGCCCTGCTCGACTGGTGCTACAGTCTATTCCACCATGTGGTTGTTGTGGCCGTAGTGGTGCTTAGGAGAATGTGGTGGTTTCTGTGTTTATGACCATGTAACGATGTTGATGACCTGGTGGTGATGTTTAAGACAACGTGAAGACGTTGATGACCATGTGGTTGAGTATATAGTCTGTCATGGTACGGTATTTATGATCATGCGGTGGACTTTATAATCCGACGATGCTTAAGATCCATGCCTTTCTGAGGTAGCATTTTCTATGTTGGTTTCTGTCAAGACCAATTAGGTAGTAATAAACTGAACATTGAGAAGGTCTGCTCAGCATCCTATATGGCAGGTGACCTTGCATTCTAGATCAGCAACAAAGAACCAATGTAAAAAATATCAGTAAATATGCTGTTTGCTAGCGTGATGCTTATTTATCTCGTTTCAGGTACGAAATGAACTGTGAAAATACATGATTGTTAATTTTCCTAAATAATTAAGGACAACGCTTCTAGCCATATGCTGGAATAAAAGGGTGTGTAGGAATGGGAAATATGGGCTGACTATGAGAGGGGTTGAAAAGGTTGAGAAACGGCATTAAATCGTCCTTTGACTGTTTGATAATCACTGCTGTGATTACTGATACAGTACACATAATATTTATGATGCTTGCATGAAAAAGGGGAGCATAAATCAGTTGACCTTTCTATATTGTGACATGACGCCCGAGTCCTAAGGAATGTTTCTAGGCTGCAACTAGCTCGTTGCAACTCGAGTGCTCTTTTAGGCATGCATTTAGGTTGTTAAAGAGAGTTTTGCTGTGTAACACGCTCGTGTCTACCTTTTTTGTTTTCGAGTTATTTCTGATGAAGATGGAAAAAAGGAAAGAAGACATAAGAAGAAAATGATATATTTGAGTCCCAGTGTTTCAGCTCCTACAAAGGTTAGCAAGGTTTTGTGAGTAGCTGTGAACTTAAATAAGGCCTTTTAGTCCATGTCCTTAAAGCTGAGTTTCGCAAATGTGCTGGTACACGCACCCCTCTACATTACGTACGGGACTCCATATTGAAACTGTATCATCTTTAATTACTACTTATTACTGATATGATTCTTGGATGATATGAGTAATGAAGACCATATATAATCCCTCCAGCATGAAGTCTCTCATAGCTTCAAATAAATCATCTGGACGTGAAGAACTCTGTACGAAGGATGCCATCGTACTAAAGAGGTTAAAGTAATTTAGCTTACTTCATGTACATACGTATAATAACTGGTCAACAGCCAGAATGGTTCTGACTTATTCTCACCAGTTTCTAACTAATTTGTTACCTGCAATTCCTAAACTGACCCTAAAATTTGGCCATCACGTAACCTTGTACAACATCATGAGGGAAAATTCCATGAAACATGCAAATTCGTCAAAAAAGTGTCAATAAGTGTACATACTGTTAAAAAAATAATATACTTAGTCTTTAATTCATATCATATACTAAGCACAAACCGGTATATATACAAAACATTATTGCATGACCTTTACACATAAGAAGTTCCTCTGCATTTTGTATTTATAGGAGCAATTACTCACACGCTGTAAAGTCCAACAATAGTCGCTCATCATATCTGGATTGAATTGGCCTTGATATTGGCTCTCCATTATGACAATTTCGTGGTGAAACCTTTCGCCTCGTTCGTCACTGACATTGCCAAGAATAAACAGAAGAAAGTCCAAATGAGAATGGAAGAAATTTACCTTGAGCTACATTCGAGCACTGAGTGCATGGTAACTCATGAGCATCTTGTCCGCAAGCTCCTCATAATTCGATGCTCGGAAATTTCCTAGGTAGTTCTTGGTAAGAACCATGAAGCTTTCCCAGGCAGCTCTTTCCAGCTCAGATAAGCTCTTTACAAAATCCTGATCTTTGAGTATAAGATGAATTTGAGGAACTATCTAAAAAACCTGCCTTTACTTTGGCCTCAGATACAATGCCTTGGAACTTCGTTAGCAATCAGTGGAAGCCAGCACCATCTTGATCCATGGTCTTCACAAAGTTCTTAATCAAATCAAGTTTCAAATGAAGTGGAGGCAAGATTACCTTCTCAGGGTCAACAAGAGGATTATTAAGACAGCTGAACCTTCTAGTCATAACTTTCGGTCACACTGGGCATTCCTTTTGTGTGTAATGCTTAGCGTCTGCTCTGCTGTCCCATGAGCAGAAAAAACACATGTCCTTTGTGTAACCTTCCTAAAGTCCTAGAAGCATGCAAATCACTTTCAGGTCCCCACAGATGCTCCATTGATGTGCTTTGTAGCTAGTTGCGGTCAACAAGGTACTCATAGTTTCATAACTTTCATTCATTCCATGGGCATGCACAATTAGAACAGAAGGAAGCTCATTTCCATTATGGAGAAGGACTGCCTTCAGTGCATTCTTACCAGAATCTATGAACAACTGCCATTTTCCTTTTTGATAACGACGAGACTTACAAAGGTGTTGCATTAACGATACAACATCATAACAGTAATAAAGCATGTCATCCATCTTGAAGTACATTGAGAGCTTTTCATGTCTATGATGGAAGGTGGTGGTACAAATTCCATCTCGTAGCATGTTCCATTGCTTGAGTCGAGATCCAAGGAAATCATTTTTCTCCTTGGGGGAGTTAAGGTCTCTTATAAGGTAATACTGCTCTACCTGACTGATGAGGTGTGGCTCCTTGCTCTCAAAATCTTCTTGAAAGTCGGCATCAATGCAACACTCCTCGCTAGATTCTGATTCACTTGTGGTACTTAATGGAGGATCTGGAACTGGAAGCTCAGGGCCATGGGGTGCTTGCCTTTGTGAAGGTACATTAGGGTACCTGATCAAGGACTGGGTTTTCACTGAATTCCCTTTGGTGTTAGTGAGGCAAAAGCAGCAGTCAGGACAGTGAAAATTTGGTTCGCACCAAACCACTGGTATAGCGAAAGACATACCTGATGGCCGTTTCATGTGGTTTACACTGATTTTGCATCCCTTATGGGGTGCTCACTTCTTGTCTTGATTACCATCAGGGCATTTGAAGTAATGTTTGTAAGCATTATTAACATTCCTTGTGATTGGTCTCTTCAGGATTTCAGGTGTAAAGAGCCCGTAGATGTAGCAGAAAGAGTCTAATGCATTCATACAGTTGCGGTGCTTCATTGCTTGTCAGCACAGATCAAGGCAGTATAACAGTAAAGAAAATCTGTAATGGGATAATAGCAAATATAAGATTATCATTGCATACACTGGTGTCAAAAAAAAGAAAATAATAATAATCTGCTTCATGGTGGGAAAATTTTACCCGACTATCGGCTGTGGCTGAATCACTTTGAGTTGTTAAATATCTTGTGGTTCAGGTACTTAACTGAACCTGATATAAACGCCACAATTACTAGGTGAATGCAACTTTGCAAGGTCTATCTGTCTCTATGATAGAAGTCGAGTCGGATTTTCCAACACATGAGCAGATTATCCTATGGTATAATGGTTCTCGAAAACTAGACGTGCTGGCGAAAATTGGATATCATATTCGAAGTTTACAGGTTCATGTTGCTTAGAATCATCTAAAAATATACTAGAACCATAACACTTTTCAAATTTTGTCAACCAGTGTACCAGTATAATCAGTCGCCTCATGTCCATTTTGGTCTAGTGAGACTCAGTGAGGCAACTTCAAGTCCGTGTAAGTCAAATCAGGTTCATTTAGTTTATATTAGATTAGTGCTGTCCCTAAACATCCAGTAATGTCCAGTCAAATATGTTGAAATTCACTTAGTGTGAGTAAGATTGAAAGTTGGACTACAAATGTGGGCGATTGTTTGCGGGTATGCGCCAACGCAAGATCGTGCAAGCAGAGTGAGAGAAGAGTTCTGGGCGAATGTGAGCGCATGCATGGAAAATTTTGAAAGGAATGAGGGAGTGTTTTTGACTTGGTGGTGGTCAGAATCAAAATCCAAATGAAATGGAGAAATAGAAGAAGTGAAGAACAGGAGGAAGTAATTCACCCGTAGATTGCGCAATTATCTTTCTTTTATTCCACCCCGTGGTGTGCAAAAAATGAAGATTTTTTTTTTTTAGTTTTGTTTGTTACAAACTTGAAGATAAACATCCAGGGCATCATCTGGTGAAAAAAATCATCTCTCTCTCTCTCTCTCCATTTGTGTGTGGGGCCATGCATAAGTTTACATACGGGAGTAATGAACAATGAAAGAAAAAGAAATTTTGTTTATCATAAACTTGAAGATAAACATTCAGGGCATCAGCTGGTGAAAAGAGAAAAATCTCTTTCTCTGTCTTTGCGTAGAGTCATGCGTAAGTTTGCGTAGGGGTTGAGTTGTTTATGGTAATGCAGGGTCAGCACACCCTGAGCTGTTTCTAGCTACACAACGCTACCCAGCCTGAGCTGTGGCTCGCAATCCATGGGTTCATACAAGGCTAGTGGAAAGATTACAGAAGGATGGAAAAAAAAAGGCAGGATATAAGAGCGAAGTGTACAAGCGATTGGGTAAATATGGATTGGAGCAGGTGGGGGACGTGCAAGGTGCGTGCAAGATATTCACAGATGAAATCTGTGCAGCATGTGAGGTGATGTGTGGGGTGAAAAGAAGACGAAAGGGGGATGCAGGGAACAGCATGGTGGAATGAAGAGGTGAGACAGGCTGTGGCATAAAAGAAGAAAGCATATGAGAAACAGGCACAGGGAAGAAGTTGAGAGATGGAAGAAAGAGTTATATGTTGAGAGGAAGAGAGAGGTGAAAAGATTAGTAGGAGAGAGTAAGAAGCGAGTGGATGAGGAATTTGGAAGGAATTTGAGTGTGAAATGGAGGAAATGTAAGAAATGTTCTTGAATGACGTAAAGAGAGTTAGACAGGGTGCCAAAGAAGTTAGTTGGGGATTGAAAGATAAATATGGTAGATTACTAGTGGAGAAGGGAGAAAAAGTGAGCAGATGAAGAGAACACTGTAAGGAATTGCTGAACATAGAGAATGAAAGTAATGCGAGTGTAAGTGGCTGGGGAATGGCTGGGAGACAAAGGAATGTAAGAAGAGAGGAAGAAATCAGTAGGATAGAAGTTGTGGAAGCAATGAAGAAAGTCAAATTGGGGAAAGCCCCAGGATTTGATGGCATGTGTAGTGAAATGATGAAGCATGGGGTACACATAGTAGTAGAATTGATGTGGAAGATGTGCAGATTGGCCTGGGAGGAAGGTAGAGTCCCGAAGGATTGGAAATCAGATATAATTATTCCCCTGTAAAAAGGAAAAGAGGGAAAAGAAGTATGTGGTAATCATAGGGGCATTTGTCTTCATAGTGTAATAGGAAAAGTACAAGGTAGGAAACTTATTGACAGAGTTAGGGAAATAACAGAGGAAGTAGTTGAAGAACAGAAAAGTTTTAGAAAGGGAAGAGGTTGTGTAGATCAGATATTCTTTCTTAGATCTTTAGTGGAAAAGTTTCTCGAGAAAGGAAAGAAGTTGCATGCAGCTTTCATGGATTTGGAGAAAGCATGTGACAGGCTGGATAGACATAGATTGTGGAAAGTATTAAAAATATATGGAGTAGACGGGAACTTGTTGAATGCCGTGAAGAATATGTTTGAGGTGCTAAGGGTGCAGTGCGTGTGGATAGTGAACTGAGTGAATATTTCTATTTGAAGGTTGGATTGAAATAGGGATGTGTCATGCTCCATGGTTGTTCAGTACATGGGGTTATAAAAGAGATACAGGGTAGGGCAGAGGATGTTGGAGCAGCCCTAGTGAGAGAGGGCAGTGTTTGGAAACTCCCTGTACTGCTGTTTGCAGATGATACTGTGTTGTTAAATGAAGACGAAGGGGAGGTGCAAGGCTTGATGGATGAGTTTGGGAGAGTGTGTAGGAAACGGCATCAAAAGGTGAATGTACAGAAGAGTAAAGTGATGGTCTTCGAGTGAAGCGAAGTCAGTGAATGTAAAGTGAGGTTGGATGAGGAGGAAAGGGAAATGTGAGTACGTTACTTGTATAGCGTGATGAGTAAGGATGGAAGTTTAGAGGGTGAAGTGCTTGAAAAGGTACACCAAGGAAGAAAGGTTGCCGGTTCCTTGAAAGCTGTGATAAGAAACAGGGAAGTGAGCATGGAAGTGAAAAAGTTACTACCTGAAAGTATTGTGATACCAACTCTAACGTATGGACGTGAAGCTTCGACCTTGTTGGAGGGACAGAATTAGAAAATGAGAGTAGTTGAAATGAGTTATTTGAAAGGAGCCTGTGGAGTCACATGGAGAGACAAGATGACAATTGAGGAAGTGAAGGAGCGTTGTGGTGTGGATGTGGATGTGATAGGAAGCATTAGAAGAATCACACTGAAGTGGTTTGGGCATGTGGAGAAGATGGAGAGTGAGAGATTGACGAGGAGAGTGTATGTGAGTGAGGTGGAGGGGGAGAGAGGGAGAGGGAGGCCCAAGATGAGATGGAGGGATGGATTGGAGAAGTACGAGTATATGAGAGAGGGAGGTGTGAGCTGGGAGCAAGGCAGTGAAATGGCGGGGGACAGGGAGACATGGAGGCGATTTGTTTGTGGCCATCCCGTACGGGATTAAGGCGTCTGGCAATAGATAGATATATAGACATTTTTTGAAGTTCACGTAAAGCAATTTAGGTCTTTTTATTACTTTTCTTAACCACTTACGCAATTCCAGGTGTATTTTGGTTTTTCAGGTGAAGATGCATCAATTCCAATTTTTACAGATCCATACATGTTTATCAGCTTCAGGTTAGGTACAGACGTCGGAATAAGTTCGTTTGTTTTTCCGTGGACTAAGGCGTTTGTAACACTGCTTCATGGAGAGATATCCCCTCCTCCTCCCTTCCTCACAGTCCCACACTCCCGCCCAACCCCCACACTTTTTTCTCCGACCCCATAACCCCACCCGGTACCCTCCATACTCTCGCTCACAGCCAGCTAGGAGTTTCTGTACTTGAAGCACCTCTCTAATTACGTGTAGTCTGAACAACTAATAAAGGAATAGTACAGTATATATATATCATAAACCAAGTTAGGAAAAGATTTACTACACTGTGTGTGTGTGTGTGTGTGTGTGTGTGTGTGTGTGTGTGTGTGTGTGTGTGTGTGTGTGTGTGTGTGTGTGTGTGTGTGTGTGTGTGTGTGTGTGTGTGTGTGTGTGTGTGTGTGTGTGTGTGAGAGAGAGAGAGAGAGAGAGAGAGAGAGAGAGAGAATAAATCTGCTGTGATTAAATGTTGCGGTAGTAGACACCTCTTTTACACACACACACACACACACACACACACACACACACACACACATACATACATACAGAGAGAGAGAGAGAGAGAGGAGTTACAAGGAAAAGTTAAGATCTTAATGACTATGCAGCCCATACCGTGGAGATACTTCTTGTTTGCCTGGGAATGCATATCCAATTCACATTTATTTTAGTGTAAGATCCTGCCGATGAATCCCTTAAACTTCTCTACCGTGGTGTTAACAACGTCCATGTTGAGTCAGTTCCATGTGGAGCAGATCTTGCACCTGAAAACGTTTTCACGTAATTCTGCTGGTAATTGTTTTCTTTTTTCAGCTTCCAGCCATGGTTGTGTCCTGAGTTCGTGTTAAGAGTAAGCAACTTTCTATGAAATGATTGTGAAACCCATTCAGATATCAAAAACTTTAATGAGCTGACCTCGTAGTCTACGAGTTTCTACTAAAAAGTTCCACAGCCCTCAGGCTAACCTGATACCTTAGTCGCCTGAACTCTTTTTAAGTCGACGTATGTCTTTTTCAAGCGACCAAAATTCCACAGCAACTCAAGAAGAGGCCGTATAAAGGAGGTATAGACTGTGAGAACAATCTCTTTATTCCTAGAGAGAGAGAGAGAGTAAAATTATGTAAGATAGGGACGAGAAAGAGAGATGGAAAGAAGAGTGAGAAGAAAAGGAGGGGAAGAAGAGAATACTGAGAGAGAGAGAGAGAGAGAGAGAGAGAGAGAGAGAGAGAGAGAGAGAGAGACTTGGAATGGTAAGAACAATCAGGAGAAATACTGATAACAAAAAAGTGAGTGAGAGAAGAAAATGAAGCAGAGAGGAAGAAAACATGCAGGTGAAAAAGTGGAACAGTGTTATAGGAGTAACACAGGGACGGAAGCACGCACACAAACACACACACACACACACACACACACACACACACACACACACACACACACACACACACACTTTCTGGATATTTGTCGACCTATCTGTCTGTGCTTGTCTGTGTACTGCCCCCCCCCCCTCGCTCTCTCTCTCCCTTTGAACCCTTTGTCTCATCCCCAGTTTCCTTTTCCTCCCTTCCCCTTTCCTTATAGCTATCTGCCCAGTCCCCACTTTCCTCCCTCTCTCTTTCCTTTCCTTCGTCTCTCTCCCTCTGTCACTCCCTCATTACCTCATTCATCTTTTCTTTCTCCCTCCCTGTGGCTCAACTTTGTCTTACTATTTTCATCTGTCACATGTCTTACTTTTTTTTTCCTCCATTACTCTCTCCTTATTTCTTTACTTGTTCTAAATCCATTTCCTTCACTGCTTTATTCCCTCAGTAATAACTGCATGCTCTTTATCTCTCTCCTCTATCCGTCTCTCCCTGTCACCCGAAATCTCTTCCTTCATTCCGCTCTTCCCATTGTCTATTCCCTCCCTCCCTCCCTCTGCCTCCCCTTGTCTTCTCTTCTTAACATCCCCCTCCTCTTTCTTGTCCCCCAAATTATCCTATTTTCTTCCCACCCTTAATCTCTTCTTTCTCTCTGCAAATTTCTCTTTCCCTTTTTACTTGAATGTTACATTCGTTCTACTCATCCACAATGCTTTCGTCTTATCCTGCCTAGTTCTTTGCCTGCGTCTTCGCCAGAATAACACGCTTTCTTCCTCCTCCCTGTTACCTTGCCTCTTTTTCTCATTTTTCTCATTATCGTTCTCAGTATTCCGTTCCGTAGCTGTCTTTCCCACTTTTTCCTTTTGTTATCCCTATTTCTATATTTGCTCCATTCCCATTTTCTCTCAGTTGCCTCACCTTTTGTCTCTAGTTCTCTGTCTCCCGGCCTTTCTATTCACATCTCCCTTTTCTCTTTCCCTTTCACACTGCTTGTATCTCATATCACCTTTCAGTCTCTTCTTCTCACTCTCTCTCTCTTCTTAGCTCTCGTTGTTCTCTCCTTGCCTCCCCCCCTTCTTATTATCTCCTTGACTGTCCTCTCATTTCTCATTTTTCGACTCGCTCTTCGTCTCCGCCTGTCTCTCCCTGTCTTTTAACTCTCTCTCTCTCTCTCTCTCTCTCTCTCTCTCTCTCTCTCTCTCTCTCTCTCTCTCTCTCTCTCTCTCTCTCTCTCTCTCTCTCTCTCACACACACACACACACACACACACACTGTAGTAAATCTTTTCCTAACTTGGTTTATGATATATATATATATATATACTGTACTATTCCTTTATTAGTTGTTCGGACTACACGTAACTAGAGAGGTGCTTCAAGTACAGAAACCCCTAGCTGGCTGTGAGCGAGAGTATGGAGGGTACCGAGTGGGGTTATTGGGACGGAGAAAAAAGTGTGGGGATTGGGCGGGAGTGTGGGACTATGAGGAAGGGAGGAGGAGGGGATATCTCTCCATCAAGCAGTGTTACAAACGCCTTAGTCCACGGAAAAGGAAACGAACTTTTTTCAACGTCTGTACAAGGTCCAGTTAATCACTTTAGGCCTATTCAGCTCACTTCAGGCCTAGTGAAGATGCATCAGGCTCAGTTAAGTCAAATTCTGTCAGTTCAAGTAACTCCAGTAAGGTCCATTCAGTGCCATTCAGAGCCATTCAGATCTATATCCACTATGGTTACTTTCAGCCAATTTAGTCAGTTCATGTTCACTTGGAAAAAGACGAGTGTAGGGGAGTGAAAAAGAGGAGTGGAGAGGATCGGGTGGAATGGTGAATGGAAAGAAAAGGATGATGCACTGTTTGGATAGGCATTTTTTTTTTTTTACTACAAATGGCAAATCTCCAGCAGGCATCAACTGTCACCACATGGGCACTGTGATCTACAATTATTGTTGTATAATGCAACGGATATCACATTCAGGATCTGGTACTTGACAGTGTAGAATGGGTATCTTAAAGACTTTTTTTTTTTTTTCAAAAACACCAAGAAAAAAACAACTACTAATTATCTTCTGTCCTTTAGCAGTGAATGGTTGGGGTGCACGACACACCATGGGCCTGCTTGTGTTCCTTGGACTGACGCTGGCTTACATGATTCGGACCAACCTCTCAATCGCCATCGTGGCCATGGTGGGCACTAGGACAGGAGCCAATGATACTCGTAACAACTCTGACGTCTGTCCTGTGTCCAACAGTGTGGACGATGACAACTATGTGGTTCGTAGTAATTCCTTTATTGTCTAAAGTTGGAAGAAAAGCAGAGGGGAACAGATGAAAGCGGAAAATGGGTGGGTTCAACATATACCATGATTCAGGACTCACAACTGTGCAACAGGTGACTCCGAGCAGTAAGTCCATGGATATCAGCATGCTGGGGAGAAAAGGTGGGGAGGTGAATGTGAGAATAGAAAGACAGAACTATGATGTAAAGGTGGCTTTGTTGGGTGACAGATGCAGCGAGTCACAATATGGACTTAAGGTAATCACGATAACTTGACAGTCGTTGTATCAAGTGGGATATGGAGTTAGGAAAATTAGAGTAACTTTCCTTTGTTCCACCCACGTCTGTCGGTTATTTCAGTGTGCACTATGACATTACATCCCTAGATTTGAGGAGGGGGGTCTTTTCTATGGTACTTACGACGCAAATGTGACTTCACGAAGGTTTAAATATCGTCCCGTAAGTAATTTCTTTGGTCGTGACGCGCAACTATCACCCTGTGGTATCGCCCATTTCAGCATTCCAGCTGTGCCGAGGTGGCTGAAGAGGCCTAAACTGCACCTTGTAAGCTGCTTTTAAAGGTTTCAGCAGCTTCCAAGTCTAGGTTAAAGTTGGGTAACTGCGGGGTTTGGGGGGTTATCATATTTCAATCGATTTTGATTTCATTCCGTATCTGGCTTCAGGCGACGTATTTCGATCAATTTTGTTGATTTTATTCCATATCTGACTTCACACACCTATAGGGGTAACAGTTACTTGCTACAAAATTTAGTCTCAGGAACGATCAATACCTCTTCAGGCACAAAATGATCCACGGGTATACATGGCGAGTGATGAGAAGGGTGGGTGGTGAACTGAATGAAAGGAAGGCAATGATTGATTATGTGTGTGTGGATGAAAGGATGTGAAGATGTGTAATGAATGCAAGAGGTTATAGAGGCTGGGCAAGTGGACTTTTTGACCACTGCTTGGTGGTGGCCAGAATCTAGGTCCAAGTAAGATGGAGAAATAGAAGAAGGGGAGGACGGGAGGAAGGAGTAGTTGCAAGGAGAGTGGAAAGATTACAAGAGGATGAGAAAAAGGCAGAATATAAGAAAGAAGTGGAGGAACGATTGGGCAAACATGAATTGGAGCAGATGGGGGACGTGGATGGTGTGTGCAAGATATTCACAGAAGAAATATGTGCAGCATGTGATGTGGTGTGTGGGATGAAGAGAAGACGGAAGGGGGTGCAAGGAACAGCATTGTGGAATGAAGAGGTGAGACAGGCTGTGGCACAAAAGAAGAAACCATACAATGAATGGATGAGAAATAGGGGCGTGAAAGAAGTAGAGAGGCGGAAGAGAGAGTTATATGTAAAAAGGAAGAAGGAGGCAAAAAGATTATTAAGAGTAAGAAGAGAGTGGATGAGGAATTTGGAAGGAATTTGAGTGTAAAGTGAAGGGACTGTAAGAAAATGTTCTGGAAAGAACTGAAGATAGTAAGACAGGGTGGCAGTGAAGTTAGTGGGGGAGTGAAAAATAAAAATTGTAGATTACTAGTGGAGAAGGGAGAAAAAGTGAGCAGATGGAGAAAACACTTTAAGGAATTGTTGAACATAGAGAATGAAAGTAATGCGAGTATAAGTGGCTGGGGAATGGCTGGGAGAAGGAGGGAGGTGAGAAGGCAAGAAGAAATCAGTAGGACAGAAGTTGTGGAAGCAATGAAGAAAGTCAAATTGGGGAAAGCCCTAGGAATTGATGGAGTGTATGGTGAAATGCTGAAGCATGGGGGAGAGGTAGTAGTAGAATGGATGTGGGAGATATGTAGATTGGCCTGGGAGAAAGGTAGTGTCCCGGAGGATTGGAAGTCAGGTATAATTATTCCCTTGTACAAAGGAAAAGGGGAAAAAGCAATGTGTGGTAATCATAGGGACATTTGTCTTCTTAGTGTAATATGAAAAGTGTGTGGTAGGATACTTATTGACAGAGTTATGGAAGTAACAGAGGAATTAGGTGGAGAAGAACAGGGAGGCTTTAGGAAGGGAAGAGGTTGTGTAGATCAGATATTCATTCTTCGATCTTTAGTGGAAAAGTTTTTAGAGAAGGGAAAGAAGTTGTATGCAGCCTTCATGGATTTGGAGAAAGCATATGACAGGGTGGATAGACAAGGATTGTGGAAAGTATTAAGAATATATGGAGTAGATGGGAAGTTGTTGAATGCTGTGAAGAGTATGCATGATGGTGCTAAGGCTGCAGTGCGTGTGGAAGGTGAACTGAGTGAATTTTTCTCTTTAAAGGTTGGGTTGCAACAGAGATGGGTCATGTCTCCATGGTTGTTCAATCTGTACATGGGTGGGGTAATAAAATAGGTACAAGGTAGGGCAGTGAATGTTGGAGTGGCCCTAGTGAGAGAGGGCAGTGTTTGGAAACTCCCTGTACTGTTGTCTGCAGATGATACTGTGTTGTCGAATGAAGACGAAGGGGAGCTGCAAGGCTTGGTGGATGAATTTGGGAGAATGTGTAAGAAACTGAATCTAAAGGTGAATGTAAGGACGAGTAAAGTGATGGTCTTTGAGAGAAGTGAAGTCAGTGAATGTACAGTGAGGCTGGATGGTGAGGAAATGGAAAATGTGAGTACGTTTAAGTACTTGGGGAGTGTGATGAGTAAGAATAGAAGTGTAGAGGACTAGTTCCTGACCATCCCCCTTTGTTGAACATTTTCAGTGTCTCAGTTACACAGAGAGTAGGCCAGCATGCTCTCCAGTACAAATTTCTCTAACTATCTACACCAAACTACATGCACAGTACACACTACACTTCCTATTCAAAATTCAACAAAAATGGCGTCTCTTCACCAAGCCTCGGAGTCCCCAGGGGGGAGGACCATAAATGCCCCGACCATCCGCCCCTCTCCCGGTGATGACTTGAGATGCCTGGAACCACTGTCTGACTCTCTTCTTCATTTCTGCTACATTCGCGGCCTTTCCTCTAACTTTCACTCTGTTGAGCACCACCTCTCCTCCTCTAAACCTCACCTTCTTTTTCTAACAGAGACTCAGCTGTCTGAGGCAACTGACAGCAAACCCTTTTCTGTATCCTCCTACTTTCTCTATACTCATTTCAAAGCCAAAGGTGGCTGTTGTGTATATACTGTATACGCAACGACTTATCTTGCTCTCGTGTTCCTGAACTCGATTCTTCTGAATTCTCTACACTATGGCTTCGGCTTTCCTGTCATTCTCTGACTAAATATATCTGTGCTGTTTACTTATCCTCTAATTCTACTGACTATCAAAAATTCTTCGACTATCTTACTTCTACAATGGAACACATTCTATCCATTTCTCCTTTCTCTGAAATCTCCATTCTAGGAGATTTCAATGTTCACCACCACCTTTGGCTCTCCTCTCCTTTCACGGATCCACCTGGTGAACAAGCCTACATCTTTTCTATCCTTAATGACCTAGAGCAGTTTGTACAGCACCCTACCCATATCCCTGACCGCCTTGGAGAGAGCTCCAACATACTTGACCTCTTCCTCACAACTAATCCTTCTGCTTACTCTGTTAATCTTTTCTCTTCGTTGGGCTCCTCCGATCACAACCTTATTACCTTAACCTGTCCTATCACTCCGGTAAGGCCTGTGGACCCTCCAGGGAAACGTCATCTGTGGCATTTTGGAGCCGCGGACTGGGAGGCCCTCAGGCAGTACTTCTTTGATTTTCCCTGGAATGATTATTGCTTCCATGGCCGGGAGACATCTGAATGTGCCTTGCGCATTACGGAGGTTATTCTCTCGGGCATGGAAGCATACATTCCTTTCTCATATCCTTTAACTAATGCAAGAAAGCCTTGGTTTAATCACGCTTGTTCTAATGCTGTCCACAACAAGGAGAGGGCTTACAAAAGGTACCGGAGCCAACCCACCCCTGAATCACATCATCTTTACGTTTCTGCACGGAATCGTGCTAAGTCTGTTCTTCGCTGTACTAAAAATAATTTCATCCATACTAAATGCTCTCAACTCTCCAACTGGAATCCTTCCCGCTCCTTCTGGCACCTTGCCAAAAATCTTTCTAACAACTTTACCTCATCATCCTTCCCTCCTCTTTTCTACTCTGATGGTTCTGCAGCTATTTCTTATACTGATAAAGCAGATCTCTTCGCACAGACTTTCTCCTCCAGTTCCACCTTAGACGATTCCAGTGCTGTTCCTCCATCACTTCCCCCCTCTGACTTCCTCATGGCTGACATTAAAATTTCTTCAGTTGATGTATTTTCTGCCATCACTGGCCTCAGTACTAACAAGGCATATGGGCCTAATGGGGTCCCTCCTGTTGTTCTCAAGAACTGTGCTTCTGTGCTTACACCCTGCCTAGGCAAACTCTTTCGCCTTTGTCTGTCAACTTGTACCTTTCCTTCTTACTGGAAGTTTGCTCTCATTCAGCCAGCCCCAAAGAAGGGTGACCACTCCCAACCGTCCAACTATCGCCCAATTGCTTTAACGTCCTGTATTTCAAAAGTTTTCGAGTCAATTCTCAATAGAAAAATTTTAAGGCATCTTTCCTATCACAACCCTCTTTCCGATCGTCAGTACGGGTTCCATCAGGGACGCTCCACAGGCGATCTTCTCACCTACCTTTCAGACTCCTGGTCATCCTCCTTTCGGGACTTTGGCGAAAGCTTTGCCATTGCACTTGACATCTCAAAGGCTTTCGATCGAGTCTGGTATAAATCTTTAATTTCCAAACTGCCCTCCTACGGTTTCTATCCTTCCATCTGTGCCTTCATCGCTAGCTTCCTTTCTGGTCGTTCAATAGCCGCTGTTGTAGACGGCCATCGTTCTTCTCCTAGATCTATCAACAGTGGTGTTCCTCAGGGCTCTGTCCTATCACCAACTCTCTTCCTTTTATTCATCAATGATCTTCTAAGCTGTACATCTAACCCTATCCACTCATACGCTGATGACTCCACCCTTCACCTTTCCATTCGGTTCCCACAATGCCCATCTCAACAGTTACTTCAACAAACAAGGGATGAGGCTATGGCACACCTAATGTCTGACTTGGCTCGTATCTCTGACTGGGGTAAAAATAATATGGTTGTTTTTAATGCATCTAAGACTCAGTTCTTACACCTATCAACCCGACAAAATCTTCCACAGGTATACCCACTAATGTTTAATAATATTCATCTTAATCCTGCATCATCCTTGAACATGCTTGGGGTTTCATTTACTCGGGACTTATCTTAGAAAGATCATATTACATCTCTTGTAAAATCTGCTTCCAAGAGATTGGGTGTGCTAAGCCGACTCCGCTCTTTCTTTACCCCTGCACAATTGTTGACTCTATACAGGGGTTTTATCCGCCCCTGTGTGGAGTACAACTCTCATGTGTGCGGAGGCTCCCCACATACAGCTCTTCTCAATAGGGTGGAGTCAAGGGCTTTTCGTCTCATTAACTCTCCTCCTCTTACTGACTCCCTTCAACCTCTGTCTCTTCGCCGCACTGTTGCATCTTTATCTCTTTTTTATCGCTACTTTAATGGTCACTGCTCCTCTGAACTGTCTGCTTGCATTCCTCCACCTCTACGACGGGCGCGTAGCACCCGTCTGGCAGCAAACTCTCATCCCTTTTCTGTCCAACTCTCTAATGCAAGAGTTAACCGTTACTTCCAGTCTTTCATTTATGCAACAGGTCACCTCTGGGACTGTCTCCCTCTGTCTGTATTTCCAGCTGCCTGTGATCTCCAGTCTTTCAAACGCAGTGTGTCCAGGCATCTCAAAATGATCGGATCTTGAATTTGGCTCTCTATTGTATTTTGTTTTTCTCTTGGAGGGAACTGTTACTGCGGGCTCATGGCCTTTGGTTCCTTCTTCCTCGCATAAAAAAAAAAGTGCATGAAAAGGTACAACAAGGAAGAAAGTTCCTTGTTCCTTGAAAGCAGTGATAAGAAACAGGGAAGTGAGCATGGATGTGCAAAAGTTACTACATAACAGTATTGTGATACCAACTCTAAAGTATGGAAGTGAAGCTTTCACGTTGTTGGAAGGACACAAGTGAAGAGTGAGAGCAGTGGAAATGAGTTATTTAAGAGGAGCCTGTGGAGTCACATGGAGAGACAGGCTGACGAATGAGGATATAAAGGAGCGCTGTGTGTGGATGTGATAGGAAGCGTTAGGAGGAACATACTGAGGTGGTTTGGCCATGTGGAGAGGATGGAGGGTGAGAGACTGATGAGGAGAGAGTATATGAGTGAGGTGGAGGGGGGGGAGAGGGAGGGGGAGGCCGAGGATGAGATGGAGGTATGGAGTGGAGAGGTATATGAGAGAGGGGTGTGTGAGTTGGGAGCAGGGCAATGAAATGACGAGGTACGTCATGCATTGATCTCAGCATGGTCTTGTGACAGAGTTTTGAGCGAATTTATGAACACGCTTTGAACAGCTGAACACGCGAAGTAGAGATATATATTACAATTACAATGCCAAGGCAGTTCAGAGATAGAGGTGTATGTAGGAAGTAGTTTTGAGCAAGAGAGACAGACAGACAGACAGACAGACAGACAGACAGTCAGGGAGACAGACAGAGAGACAGAGAGACATACAGAGAGACAGAAAGAGAGAGAGAGACAGACGGACAGAAAGAGAAAGAAAAAGAGGCAGATAGACAGACAGACAGACAGACAGACACAGAAGATTGCAGAGAATGGAAGGAAAAAGTAACTCATTTGACCTTGGGACAAGAGGTGCTCCATATTCTTGGCGGTACCATTTGTGTGAGAGCATTTTGTCTCTACTGTATAGTGCCATAACGCCCACCTCGACAGTGTGCTGAAGTGCCGCTGACAGAATCCGTCAGAACGGTTAAAAGTTATTTATAAGAATCGAGTGTTATTGTATTATAATTACAAATCATAATAGATATAGATAAATAGATAGATAGACAGCCGTATGCGAGCCTGGGAAAAGGAAATGAGCTTGCAAATTACACTGAGGAAAGCTGACGACAGCGGCCAGTAAGGAGACGATGCAGTTAGTTGTCAGCAAACCACCCAGGAACAAAGCCCTGGTGACCATACACACACATACACACATACTCACACACAGGCTTCTTAAACTTTCCTTCCACGAGGAACACACGTGATACGTCTCCTGTTTCACCAGAATTTAGGAAAGAGAGCTCAGAAGGAGATAAGCCATACAAGAGGCAGGTCGAGGGAGAAGGGCTTGGCAGATAGAGAGAGAGACAGAGAGAGCGAGACAGAGAGATAGCTCGCAGGACTGGACTCTATACTCCGCTCTGTGTGAGAGACTTGTTAATATTTCCAAGACAAATAAAAATAGTCCCATACTATTCTTTACCTCTCCAAGATATAAAAACCTCTCTACAAGCAAATACAAAATCTTTTATGACATTTGGTAGCAGCGAACATATACGAACCTCGTCTACGAATCAACATTGAATTCCTACAAAATATCAAGACTGAAAACAAAAAGAATACCTCTCACAACCAACAACACAACCAGCTCCTGACAGTATTCTCTCCAACCAGCCCCCTCCGTCTCCCAGATCATCATGCTGATGCAGAGGTGAAGAGATCACACGACGCCTTGCAAGTAGTTTAACAAAATATTGATACGATCTTGCAACTTCTACGACGAACCAGCGAATCTACGGACATCGTCTCTGAATTAAAAGCAAATTTCTACAAAAGCAGGCGAAACTCTACAAGATTAGCTTCAGTTCTACAGTGATTCCTACAAAATACAGCCTACAATGCAAATAGCCTACAAGTCTACAAAACAACTCTATAATCTTCACGTAACTTCAAGCAGCAACAAGAAGAATATAAAACAAAGCAAGTAAAGAAGAGGAAAAACCAAAGCAACAAGCACACAAGCCATCGCTGATGCAGAGGTCAAGACACGCAGCAAAACACCAAGTCCATATTCACAACTCATCTTACTCACCCGTCTTCACTCAAGTTACTCATCGCTACTCATTCACTCACCACAGCTACCAGTGTGGGAAGCCGACATCACCATGTGCTGAGTTAACATCACAGTTAACCACTCTGAATGAAGTGTATATATTTTGTATATAGTATTAATTATATATATAAAAAAAAAAATACAAAGAAGAATGACCCATATATGGCAGACCAGTACCATTATCTTTAAATGAAATATTAATAACTCTTACCATAATCTTAATTTTAAACTATTTTTTATTCTTGCATGTATGCATTTCACTATAATAACCCAAGTACATACTGTATTACAGTTAAATAATTTACTTTAATGCATTTATTCAAATATGTATACAACTTGTTTAAAATGTAATATTACTGAATAATCACTATTTACTATGAATATTATATGTATACAATATTCATACAATTATGTTACTTTTACAATATTATGTATTTCACTTAATTAGCTTATAAGTTCATTATAATGTATATATAATGTGTATTAATATGTTAGGACTATTAACTGTCGATGGTACGCCATTTTCGCGTGACCAAGCAATGTATTATAATTACAAATCATAATAGATAGGTAGATAAATAGATAGATAGACAGCCCTATGCGAGCCTGGGAAAAGGAAATGAGCTTGCAAATTACACTGAGGAAAGCTGACGACAGCGGCCAGTAAGGAGATGATGCAGTTAGTTGTCAGCAAACCACCCGGGAACAAAACCCTGGTGACCATACACACACATACACACATACTCACACACAGGCTTCTTAAACTTTCCATCCACGAGGAACACACGTGATACGTCTCCTGTTTCACCAGAATTTAGGAAAGAGAGCTCAGAAGGAGATAAGCCATACAAGAGGCAGGTCGAGGGAGAAGGGCTTGGCAGATAGAGAGAGAGACAGAGAGAGCGAGACAGAGAAATAGCTCGCGGGACTGGACTCTATACTCCGCTCTGTGTGAGAGACTTGTTAATATTTCCAAGACAAATAAAAATAGTCCCATACTATTCTTTACCTCTCCAAGATATAAAAACCTCTCTACAAGCAAATACAAAGTCTTTTATGACATTATAAAATCGTGCTATCACTACCAGTTACGATGATCTCAAGTCTTCGAATATACTAGAGATTAACAGAACTGGATTGTAGTTAGAGAATAGGAAGCGCTCATTCATTAATACAGAATGAATGAGAGGGAAGTTCTAGCAAGATGGAACGGTGCAAAATGACGTGAGCTTTAAAACACAGTTGTTGATAAAACGGTAGTCATTAAAAAGTCAGAATGGCGGGTATATGAAGAATCTGCACCGGATATACTGACTGACGACAGTAGACAGAAGAGATGACAACAGAGCCATTTTGGTGGTTTTGGGGAGGAAGAAGTCATGAAGAATATTTGAAAGCATTTAAATAAGTGGAAGATGGAGGGAAACAGCTTTACCTGTGAAGATATTTGTAACTATTTTGTAACGTAATATTGCAAGACTAAGAACATACTGTACTTAACAAGATTCCTGCCAGGAATATGAAGTACACGAGATTCAGGGGTAAGATAATTATGAATCCTATTTCACTGCAGTGGATAGCACTGGAGTAATGCTTTTTGGAATTGTTTGGACACTGAAAACAAGTGCAAAAACAGTCGAATAACGAAGGACCATCAGGGCCCTAAGATAAAGTTTCGATAAGTCGCTAAAGTCTACTTGGGTTTAGCAGTAGATTTAGGTCCTTAACCTTTTAACTACCCATGTGGCTTCGCTAAAGCTGCTAAAATCTACGAGGGTGAAGCATCGCACTTCCGAAAATTGTTAACGAGCTGGACAGACAGGGCCGTCCCTAGAGATGTCTCCTCATTGAAAAAAGAGTGTACACTTGCATCCCCGTGAGGATAACCTCGACTGTATTCAGTAGACTGTAGCACCACTCGAATAGGGCGGTACTCCTAAGATGAACGGAGAGCTGATGACAGGAGAGCTGGAGCTCCCGTTTCATCAGCCCTCAGGACTAGCTTCTGACCATCCTCCTTTACTGAACTTTTTCAGTGGTTCAGTAACACAGAGTATAGAACAGCATACTCTCATATACTTCTAGCTGTGAACACCAAACTGCATACACATTGCACACTACATTTAGTATTCTAAACTCAGCAAAAATGGCGTCGTCAATTTCGGAGGTGGGCACCCGGTACACAAAAAGTACCGTCGGTAACGGTACCGGTACTTGCCTAAAATTGTAGTGTCACTACCGGTACGGGTACAAAACAAAAAAAGTACCGAGTACCGACTCGGTACTCAATAAATGAGTAGAATAAACTTGCTCAGTATTGAATTTTTTGTTGTTGTTACCACACTGAGGGTCCAGAAACCAGTCTTGTCAGCAGAGCCGGACCTGAGGAGAAATGAAAAATGTTCTCAGACAACTGTCACATTCACATTAACTATGGGGTGACTAAAACATAAGGTTTTGCGACCGTTCAGTACTTTACCTTCAATACATAGATCGCTAAACTTTAACCGGCCACTGTAATTCACATTTTTATACACCTAGTTTAGTGTTTATCAAAATAAACACAATTTTATGACTACATCGTGTCATTACATGCACAATAATCTGATTAATAATTACACAGTGCACTTCAGTTTTCTTTTCCAGTGTTGCCCTTGAGGAAAATGAGCACCTCAAAATGATAGTCACTGAGTCTCGCCCGTTTTGGTTTGAGCACGTCCTTCCCCAATGAAAACAGACGTTCTACAGCAGGACTGGATGGTATTGGCGTGTTATAAGTTACAAATAAGTCCCTGAAAACCTTGCAAGGAAAGCAGTCCTTGTTGATTTTATGTTTCTGGGGTTTCTTCAAAAATTCTTTTACTAGTTTTATCCCAGTCTCCCTTTTCTTCCTCCTGCTCGTCATCATCATCACTGGTGCTGCTCTCCGCATCCTCTAGCTTGCTCTCCAGTAGTGACACCATCTGCTCCACCCTACTCCTCATTTTCTCTACGTCGTAGGAGGCAGACTCAGGAAAACATGCCAACCACGACAGCTTGAATTAGGGATGAAAGGCAGCAGCAAGCAGGGAATGCCCTCGAAACGATGTCTGCCTCCCACACCCCCAATCACTGCGTTCACCAGAGGCTGCACACCGTCAGATCGGCGCTTTCCTTCACCTCTTTTAATTTCTTAAGGCACATGGCCAGGGTAGACGGCAGCATTCCTATGTAGGCCTTCTCCTTACCCTTTTTTTATCACACGATGCGTGAGTATAGATAAATGAAACGTATCGGTACCGAGTACCGACAAAATATGCTTAAAAATGTACCTTCTGTACTAATTTCGGTACATGACAGTAATAGTAATGTCACTACTGTTACCGGTACTCGAACTGTAACTCGGTAATGTAACTCGGAACTGCCCATCTATGGTCACCTCCAGCCTCGGAGTCCCCAAGGGAGGGGATCATTAAAGCCCCCACCATCCGCTCCTCTCCTAGTGTCAGCCAAGTGACATGCATGGAAACAGTGTCCGGTTCCAATCTTGTTAATCTCTGAAACATTCGTGCCTTTCCTTTACGTTTCCCTCTGTTCAACATGGCATTTCTTCCTCTATACCTCACCTCTTCCTCACTGATACTCAGCTGTCTGATGACAGGCCAACTCTTCCTTCTATCCTCCTACTCTCTCTATACTCACTAGAGCCAAAGGCGCTTGTTGTGTGTATGTATGCAGCAACATAACTTGCTCTCGTGTTCCTGAACTTGAATCTTCTGAATTCTCTTCTCACTGACTTCAGCTTTCTTGCCATTCTGTAACTAAATATATATGTGTTTCGTACTTACCCCACAATTCTTCTGACTATGGAATATTCTTTGACTATCTTACTTCTAAGATGGAACATACCCTATCAGTTTTTCATTTCTCTTAAATCTCCATTCTAGGTAATTTCCATGTTCGTCACCGCCTTTGGCTGTCCTTTTCCTCCACTGATTCACTTGGTAAAGAAGCCTACATCTTGTCTACCCTTTAATGGCCACGAAGAGCTTGTACAGCACCGTACTTGTATTCCTGACCGCCTGGGAGAGAGTTCCAAATTATTTGACCTCTTTCTTACAACTAATCCCTCTGCTTTTAATCTTGTATATCTGTTGGGCTCCTCCAATCACAACCTTATCACTTTAACCTGTTCTGCTGCTCCAGTAAGGCATGTGGACCCTTCCAAGAAGCGGTGGCTGTGGCAATTTCGAGATCCTAATTGGGAGGCCCTCAGGCAGTGCTTCTTTGATTTTCCTGGGAATGATTATTGATTCCACGGCCTAGAGCCAAGTGAGTGTGTCTCACGCATTTTAGAGGTTGTTCATTCGGGCATGGAAGCATAGTTTCCTTTCTCATATCCTGTCACTATTAAAAAAAAAAAAAAAAGTTTAATCACGCTTGTTCTATGCTGTCCACAACCAACCGATCCCCTGAATCTTATAACTTTTATGTCTCTGCCCAGAATCGTGCTAAGTTTGTTCTTCGCTCAGATAGAGGTAAAATCATTCGTAATGAAAGAAAAATAGTCGGGAACCGAGTGCTAATCGCCCGCCAGAGTATGTGCTGGCCAAATCCAAGATTTTGGCCATATCTTGATACCTTGAAGGTTTCATGTTGATAGCGCAAGCCGTTCATAAGATATAATAGTGCTAAAGGAGGGCGATAAAAACTATATGACATTTGGCAGCAATTTTGGTAACCTTGACCTTGACCCCGACTGTCTATTTTCGAACTCGGCCAACATTTTGGCCATATCTTGATACCCTGAAGGTTTCGTGTTGATAGCTCAAGCCGCTAATGAGATATAATGGGAACACACACACACACACACACACACACACACACACACACACACACACAGGCGGACAAAAACATTACCGTTTCCTCGTCTTATGATGGGCGATAATAAAGGTTCTAAACTCTCTGACTCAGATTCTTCCTGCTCCTTTTGACACTACCAAAAATCTTTATATTAACTTTACTTCATCATTATTACCTCCTTTTTCTGCTCTGATGACTATGTAGCTGATTTTTGTACGGAAAAAGCAGAACTTTGCTTAGACTTTCTCCTCCAGTTTCACCTTAAATGATTACGGTACTGTTCCTCCATCACTGCCCCACTCTGACTTCCTCATGGCTGACATTACAATTCATTCAGTTAATGAACTTTCCGCCATCACTAGCCTCAATTCGAGCATGGCATATGGCTCTGATATGGTCCCTCCTAGTGTCCTCAAGAATAGTTCTTTGTGCTTACACTCTGCCTAGGTAAACTCTTTCTTTGTCTGTCGACTTGTATCTCTCCTACTTGCAAGAAGTTTGGCACATTCAGCCTGTCCCAAAGAAGGGTGACCATTCCCAGCCCTTCAGCCATCACCCACTTGCTTTACATTCTATATTTCTAAAGTTATTGAATTTATTCTTAACAAAAAAAAAAAAAAAAAAGCACCTTTCCTATCAGAACCTTCTTTCCAATCGCCAGTACGGGCTCCGCCTTTCATGCTCTCCTAACGATCTTCTCACATTCCTTTCAGACTCCTGGTCATCCTTCTTTCGAGTCTTTGGCGAAAGCTTAGGCTATTTCACTGGACATCTCAAAAGCTTTCGATTGAGTCTGGCAAAAATCTTTAATATCCAGACTCTCCTCATATGGTTTCCATCTTGCTATCTGTGCCTTCATCTCTAGCTTCCTTTCTGGTAGTTCTATAGCTGCTATTGTAGATAGCCACAGTTCTTCTCCTTTAGCTATCAGGAGTGGTGTTCCTCTGGGCTCTGTCTTATCAACAACTCTCTTCTTATGCTGTCAAGAACCCTTTTCCTTTTATTCATCAATGACCTTCAAAGGTGTGTATCTAACCCTATCCACTCATGCTGATGACTCCACCCATCACCTTTCCATTCGGTTTTCGCAGTATCCATCTCAGCATCTGCTTCGTCAAACAAGGGACGAGGTTATGACACACTTAATGTCTGACTTGGTTCATATCTCTGATTGGGGTATAATTACAGTATTCTTGTTATATTAATGCCTGAAAAAAAAAAAAAAATAGTTCTTGCGTCTTGGAACCCATCAAAATCTTCTGCAAGAGTATCCTCTGATTTTTAACAATATCCAACTCAATCCCACATCATCTTTCAACATACTTTGTGTTTCATTCTCTAGGGATTTATTTTGGAAATATCATACTACCTCTCTTGCAAAATCTGTCTCCAAGAGATTAAGTGTACCAAGCCAACGTCCTGCCTTCTTTACCCCAACTTAGATGTTGACTTTATATGGGGGTTTTGTTCCACCCTGTGTAGAGTACAACCCTCATGTGCTGGGAGGCTCCCCACGTACAGCTCTTATCAACATGTTGGAGCCAAAATCTTTTCGTCATTGTAGCTATTCTCCTCTTACTGGTTCCCTTCAGCCTCTGTCTATTTGCTTCAGTGTTGCACCTTTATGTCTTTCTACCGCAACTTCAAGGGGTCAAAGTTCCTCTGAACTGTCTGCTTACATCCCAGTACCACTACGGCGGCCGCGTAGCATCCGTCTAGTAGCAAACTTTCATACCTTTTCTGTCCAGCTATCTAATGCAAGAGTTAACCGTTACTCCCTGTCCTTCATGTATACAACAGGTCACCTCTGGCAGTGTTTTTCCTCTGTATTTACCACTGCCTATGGCCTCTAGTCTTTTAAGCGCAGTGTGTCAAGGCATCGCGAAATGAACGATCTTTGCTACTTTGTTACTGTATTTTTTCTTGGAGAGAACGATCTTGTGGGCTCCTGGCTTTTGTTCCTTCTTTCCTGCATTAAAAGAAAAAAAAAATTCCTTTTTTATTTTTATTCAGGGAGGATGGAACAAAAGAGAGGTCTCGATCATTAAATCAATGTTTATTCGGTGGAAAACAAAGAAATAATTCCAGATAGCCTTCGACTCTGCTCTGTTGTGATTCACAGGTGTTAAAACGAGAACTATTTCTACCACCATGCGATAGCAAGAACTTAATTTTTTTAAAGGGTGACAATGAACTAATGTTTGCGGATTTCTGCAACACTGCTCGTATTTTGATCCAAACACTGATAGAATGATGAAATCTTCATTTCTCAAAGTTGCTTATGTACTTGCTGCCAGAATTCCAACAATGACTCAGAAGTTTTTGAGTTCGCTTCAGCACATTATCATTTTTCATGTCAAAGAGCTTCACTTGTGCATAAGCAAAAGTGGCCTCGTTGGTGTAAGACTAACAGTTACTAAACTCATCTGCTTCCAACAGAAATGGGGAAGAACAACATTCTTCTACTTTGAGACTCAGAAAACCGATTTGCAGTTTTCTTTTTTAAATGCTTACGGTACGATATATTTGCTAGTGATTACCTTTCACACATAGGCGTACGAGCCAGGGGGGCTGGGGGGGCTGCAGCCCCCCCAAGATTTGGCCAGACACAAATTTTTCGGGCAGAGTAGCCAATGTAGCAGGGCTATTCAACTGGCGGATCGTGAGCTAAATCCTGTCCTTGAGTGTTTTTTCTTTTCATATATGAAATTTTACTTTTCTCTTAAAAAACGAAATGCCATAACGGTCCTTTTCTGTACTTTTTTAAAATATTTCTTAGTTCTTACTGTTTATAAAGAAACTATCAGCCAGTGTTGACAGGCTGGGCAGGATGCTCGTGTCCGTACCGTCCGTTCGTAAATTACCTAATAGTGGACAGGCTCATAAGTCGTAAACTGTACGTGTCTAGGATGGGCGAACAAGTACACACTATGCGTCGGCAAAGTCCCCAAGTCCCGCCTGCCAGTTTGCTCAGGGCTTGAGTGGAAGCTGCAGAGTGACACATATCCGGACTTATTCTTTAAAGTCCTTAAGTATCACACAATGGTCATGCAGGTGGGAAGCCGTGAAAAGTGTTCACGAGCAAATTGAGAGAATTGTAAAAGCTCTCATTCAGCTAGCAGATGATAAAGATCCCAAGACATACTCTGATAGTCGTGCACTTCTTTCTGCAATCTGTGACTTTGAGTTCATTCTTGGACTCTGCATCCTCAAAGTCATTCTTTCAAACACCAACAGTCTGAGCAGATACTTACAGTCCAAAAATATGGATGTCATCACTGCTCGCCGAAATGCAGATCTTACCATCAGGACATTGGGAGAATGTCGTAATGATGATAGCTTTGACAAGATCTGGCAAAGGGCTGCCCAAATCAGCCAAAACATAAAATCTTGGATTGAAAACACAAGATTCAACTTCTGTGATGCACGGATACCTCGAAAAAAAACCATCTCGTCGATTGCAAGCCCTTGTAGGAGAATTGACAGGGATGGATGCCCAACCACTGACACCAGTACAGCATCATCGTGTCAACACTTATTACAATTCAATGGACAAGGTCCTGTCAGAACTGGAAGTTCGTTTCAAGGGTAATGATCAAGATGTTCTGTGTGCTCTTGGTGCCATTGCAATAAGTGATTCACCATCTCAAAGTGACTATAAACTAGTTGCAAACTTTTATGGCCTGGACAAGGATCTGATGGAAGCAGAACAGAGACTTTTCTTTAAGTTTAAGCAAAGGCGACAAGGAGTCTTCCTCAAGACAGCATCAGATGTTGTCCAGTTTCTACACGAAAATGAACTGTCAGAAATGGTACCCGAGTTCATGAAAGTTGTATCTTTTTTGGCTGTCATCCCTGCTACTTCATGTTCAGCAGAGAGGTCTTTCAGTGGACTTCGTAAGCTGAAATCCTACCTTCGCAGCACCATGGGTCAAGCAAGAGTTAGCTGCCTAGCACTTATCAACATAGAAAGAGAATATGCTACTAGAGTGATTGAAGAAGATATGGACAAAATTATAGATGTTTTTGGAAAAAGAAAGGGACGTGAAAAATATTTTTTCTAACTTGATTTTTTCTGTAAGTCGTAACTTTATTATGGATAGGAAAAGAAGCACTTTATTTTTCTAATCATGTTTTAATTTAGTATGAAGGTGAACTATAATTTACTTCAATTTTTAATAATTACTATATTTATACCATTCAACCATTGCAATTTATTTCAGTAACAGCTATTATTTATTTAGTATATTACATTAAAAAGTACAACCCATACTAATTACTCAGTTCAATTTTATACTGTAGGCTTTATGTAATACTTGTAAATGTGGGTAAAATTTAGCAGTTCAGTTAACCTTCATTTTTACATGGTGTGTAGAATAAATGTGCAGTGTCTTCATGAAGTGTGGTTTCTTCCTTCACACACACACACACACACATATATATATATATATATATATATATATATATATATATATATATATATATATATATAATTGCTTGGATTTACAGGCAAAATATATTTCTGGCAGTGAGAGTTCAGCTCCCCCAGATGAGAAGGGTCCCGTACGCCTATGCTTTCACACAAAACACGTGGAATAATAATTGATTAACCAGCTACATATCCTGAAATTTCGACTTTGTTCAACTGGCCGCATCTGGGGAAAACGCAGTTTTAGGACTGCTGCTTTATATGCTGAAGGAATGATTTACAGCTTAATACTACCCGGATAAGGATCTGATTTTATAAAACAGTGACTGCACAATTAATATCATCACATAGCACAAAGTTCACTATACATAGGAAGGAATATACGAGAGATAGTCTTCGGAACCCTAGCGTGGCAGCACAAAATTATAAATTTGCTTTTCTTTTTTTGGGATGGGGGTAGAATGGGCATAGACAACGTGCAGAGGAATCACGCAGAAGTGTGAAGAATGAATTAGGATTGTCGGGGCTGCTGGGTCAGGGCGCCAAAAGTAGGTCTACGCCGGGTGATACTGGTGTGGGTTATATATAGATAAATATTTTGTCCAAGAACAAGCATTCATTATCCTCGTACAGTTTGTATCTTGACGCACAGATGAAAATTGATTCCAATCGTTACGACGCCCGTTTCCAAATTAATCTGTCCTTCTCTCTCTCTCTCTCTCTCTCTCTCTCTCTTCAGCCTTGTAACTCCTACCGTATGCTCTTCAGTTGGGAATTCGAACTACCGGGTATATTTTTTCCCGCCACTACTGCACTGGTGGCTGATTCAGAGGAGAGATTGGGACAGTTGGTAGAGGAGTTTGGAAGGGTGTGTGAAAGGAAGAAATTGAAAGTAAATGAGAGTAAGAGTAAAGTGATGAAGTGTACGAGGTTGGTAGATGGTAGGGGGATGAATATAGTTTTGAATGGTGAGTTGCTTGAGGAGGTGGAGTGTTTTAAATATTTAGGGTCGCATGTTGCTATGGATGGAAGAATAGATGCAGAAGTGAAGTTTAGAATAAATGAAGTAGGAAAGGTGCTGGGAGGAATGAAAAAAGTGTTTAGATGTCGTTCGCTTAGAATGGATGTAAAGAGAAGGCTGTATGAGGGTGTTGTGGTACCGACTGCGTTATATGGGGCTGAAACATGGAATGTGGGTGTAGCTGAGAGGAAAAGTTTGAATGTAATGGAGATGAGGTGTCTGTGGAGTATGTGTGGAGTGATGCGTATGGATCGAGTGCGAAATGATGAAGTGCGAAGGAGAACTGGAGTTGTTTGGGAGATGGCTGGTAGAGTTGAGCAGAGGGTGTTGCGATGGTTTGGGCATATGGAGAGAATGGATAATGAGCGATTAGTGAAAAAGAGAACTAGATCTGATGTGAGAGGTGTAAGGCTGAAAGGAAGACCACGAACAGGATGGATGGACAGTGTGAAGAGAGCGCTGGATGCGAGAGGGATGTCTGTTGAGGAAGGAAGAGTGACTGTGCGTGACAGAAATAAAAGGAGAGAAATTGTGAATGAATAAATGATGACGCAGCCCTTAGGGGATATTCTCCCGCATTTGGTCTGATTAGCTAGTCAGGTCAGGTGCAAGTAAGGGGATGGGTCTATTATGATGTGGCAGGGGTAAACCAGCCCTGCTGTCAGGCCCTGCTGCGGATGTCACTGATTGCACTGCGCAGTTGACCCATGTGTGGTGTGGTGCGGTGAGGATCTGTCCCTTCTCCCCTCTGGGGCTAAGATGCGAATGACTGTGTTTGAATGGATGAGTAAATGGGGAGTGTGTCGTCCTGTCTCGGCTACCTCCCTTTCCATGGGGGAAGCAGCCTAAGTATATAGATAGATAGACTTCATCACCCAATATTAGATACCGGATAACGGAAATTGTTGGGATAGGGTGTGGATGTGTCCCAGGAGATGAGATGTGTTAGAGTTCCAGCTTGCATTGGACTGAATGTACAGTACATAATGGCTGAGTAGAGCGTGATAGTTATTAAGTAGCTACAGCTCATTGTTATTGTTTTGTTACAGGAATTGCTCTACATACAGGCATTATTGTGGTACCGGTATTTGATATTGCTCATAAGTGCCAAGGACAATGATTCATAGTATTCATGTAAAGAACGAGATGCACTAACTGATTTTTTTTTTTTTTCTTATGAAACCTCAGGAGGGCGACTTTGACTGGGACGAGCAGACTCAAGGGCTGATCCTGGGTGCGTTTTTCTGGGGCTACACTGTCACTAACTTCGCGGGTGGACGTGCTGCGGAGTACTTAGGTGGCCGTCTGGTGGTCGGATTGGGTGTGGTGGTACCCTCTGCCCTCGCCCTCTTCTCGGCTCTCTGTGCCTCCGTCTCTAAAGAGCTCTTCATCGTATTAAGGGTTCTGCAGGGAATGACGCAAGTAAGCCATTTGTGTATAGCTAAGCAGAGGTGTGTAGACTAGCCACTGTGTCCCTGCCTATCTTATGTTGTGGAATTTTCACAGGAAATCAGTGGAAACAATAATCAAAGTGGACCTCATCAGTTAATTGTGCATAACGATTTGTAAGTTTTACGCTCTTTCCGTGCAAGGCCACCATCTGCAGAGTAAACAGCATAATTATTTATGGAAATGGATGCTTGTCATTGAATGGACAGAGAGACCAAATTCAGCTGAGGTTCTTTCGAAAATGATATAGAATTTGACATCTCAGTCATGAGTGATTTTGGATTTTACAGTGACTGACGTTATACAGTCTCATTAACTGAAAGAAACACATTGTTAACTGTCTGAGGGTTAAAAGAGCATGGAAACTGAGATACCATAGTCGCGGCGCACGACCCTGAGGTTGTCATTATTGTATCCTGGCAACCTAACATTCAAAAGTGCGTCCCATTTCGTGTATAACATGAGACGCAAGTGATTCGTATATAATATGTTCTTGCATAATAATATTCGTGTATAATATATTCGTGCATAATAATATGATTCGTGTATAATATTATACGAAATGGGACACACTTTTGACTGGTTGGTTACCAGGGCACGATAATGACAACCTTAAAGTCGTGTGCCGCGACTATAATACACCTTATTGTGTACAGTCTTGTATGGAGTCTCCTGTGCAAAGGATTTTTTAGTGTTGGGCAAAATTAATCATAGTCATAAGTGGATTCCGTAGGAAAAAAAGAAAACGAAGAACATAAAGATAGTTCACTAGGAAACATACAATTGATTAGCACCAGCAATTCTGTTTTAACAATGCATCTAAAACACTAGAGCTTAGTTTTTAATTATTAAAATGCCTTCAACAGTTCATATTTCCTCCTTTCTTGGAAATGTGACTTATCTTGTCCTTTGGCAACCTACACCAAAATTTGAAAACCTACTGCTTGGGTTAGTAGGATCATCCCATTAGATACAGAATTTACAGCTACTCTGACTTTAGATTTCCTTTAAACTGGTGGAAAGGCAAACAGAGAGGCAGGGATGCAGTGTCAGAAGCAAATTTGGGTAACCTTTGATGGTGCAGGCGATGATAAAAGTCACGAAAGGGCTCCGCTTGAACTGCTGATGGCAAAACTTAAGTAATGACGCTGCACCATGAAATGTTGTGGAATAGTCTTGACTCAGTTCTACCTTCGTTACCTTCTTTTTTCCACATGTGTTGTACTCCCCCAGGGCGTGGTCTACCCAGCCGTTCACTCCATGTTGGCTGCCTGGGTCCCACCTCATGAGAGAGGATCCTATTGTGCTATCGTTTTTTCAGGTGGGTCTTGACAAGTTGACAGCAAGTTCTCTCTCTCTCTCTCTCTCTCTCTCTCTCTCTCCAATATATATAGAGAGAGAGAGAGAGAGAGAGAGAGAGAGAGAGAGACAGACAGACAGACAGACAGACAGACAGACAGATAGAGACAGAGAGACAGGAAGACAGACAGACAGACAGATATATATATATATATATATATATATATATATATATATATATATATATAATATAAAACCGACATGACTTATTGTTCTTCATAGAAAAATAGGTTTTCTTTTTCCTAACGTTGTAGGAGGCAGTAACGTATGCACGATGACATATCCAGCAGCAATGGATGGCCAAAATAACTCATGATTATATGGTACGGACTCAGTTCTATCTGTTTTCTGACCACCACTAGTTGTTTCCACAGAGCTACAAAAGTTCTAAAATACATGCACAACATTATGTTATTTAATGACTTATTTAATCCCTGCTGGATGTTTTACAGTGATGTGCCATTGCTATGTCTTAGCCAAATATACAGCATTGCAGACGGTACCAGGGCACAACATAAATTCCTCCTCAGAGATGGCTTGCCCAGATTCTTTAGCCTATAATTCAAATGTGGTAAGGTTGGCCGTACTTCTGGCTGGTTCGCTCAGCGTGGCAACCGCTCATCTCGAAATCGAGTGAATGGTAGGTGTGTCACACATCTGGATTGGGAGGATAAGGAGAGTAGAGACGGGAAGTGTATTGAGCAAGAGGGATGAAGGCTGAGATAAAGTCACATACTAAGCAAAGTATAAAGACAGAGATATAAAATAATTAGTAATATACTACATTTGAACACTGACTCCTTCCTTGAATGGGTAAACATTTGTTTGATCTTCACCCTCCTAGCTTGGGTAAAAGAATCTCCATATTGGCATCAAACAGTTCTCTGTTCATACGGGGACTGACTTGATTTCCATCTTTCGCTTTCGCGCATCGAACATCTTTTATTATGCCAAGATGAAATCGTCCATACGATTCTAGTGTTATTTTAATATGGCTATTATTTATTAAGTCGGTAACGGAGTAATGAGTATTGTCTTTAGATTACCAAAACGTATGATAACATACTGCAACATGATGACAGTTGTCAAATGCCTTTTCCTTGGGGGAGAGGGGAGCACCTGACTTTTTTCTTTTTTTCACCTGCTGTGGAGGATGTGTCGTTGACAGTGCTGCGTGACTTCGAACGATTTATCTCTTTGATAAAGGAGCAATTTCATCAGGGCGTATACGTATGATTCTGAAATCCTCAATGCGCTGAGGCTGTTAAAGGTATACACAATTACAGTTGGTGATAATTTTAATAGTTTGTCATTAGAATACTGGCAAATCTGTCGGGTGAGCGAGATGTTAATCATCATGTCTTTCACACTGTTTCTTACCACTAGAGACTCGGTAGGAGAGTCTGAACAGCCTCCAAGTTGGTGTATCAAATGGATGTTTGCTAGGCATCACTCAAGTTCGGATAAAAATCAATGATCACCACTAGATAGCACTACGCCACTTAACTGCTTTTCATATTTTATGGCCCGCTTTTGAACATTTGTTATACTATACCTGCGCAAATGGTGCTTTATTAATAAGTAAAGATGTATAAAAATGTTCTTTTCCTTTATGCATCAGCAAGGCTAATTTCGAAGCATACAAAGATCACCAAAGATTTGCCACACGACGCTAGACGAATAACCACCGGCAGTGATTACGTATTTTGCCCTTGGTTTTCAAATTTGATAAAAGTATTGGTTCATTTAAAAGAATTTTTGTTCTTCCTGATAGCCATGATTGTAGTTATGTAGTTTCCATCGGGATATTATCTAGGTTTACCTCTGCATGTGGATTAGAAGAGAATTGTTATTCTTTTGAATATTCATAACGTTAAAGTAGACACTAATTGTTGAAATATGTCATCTCACTGACATTGTACAATGTTATACTTACCTAGTATTGCATTACTAGAGTATCGCAATGCTTATTGCAAAACATTCAGCTACAGTATCACAAAGATAAGGCTTGGGCAATGCAGGACTCTCTCTCTCTCTCTCTCTCTCTCTCTCTCTCACACACACACACACACACACACAAGAAATGACATTCAGAAAGGTTATGTAAAAGACTATATATTACGTATCACAGGCTAAATGGTAACCATATAAACTTGTATCTCTAAAAAAAACGACCTTTATAATGCTGGGGGAAAATTGTTGGACGTTGGACGGATGGATGGATGGATATAACTTTCACCAGAGTATTATATATATATATATATATATATATATATATATATATATATATATATATATATATATATATATATATATATATATATATATTGTATGGAGCAAACTGCAGCACCGGTCGAACAGGGCAATACTCCCAAGGTTGATGGAATGCTGACGACAGGAAGAGCTGGAGCTCCGGTTTCTTCAGCCCTCGGGACTAGCTCCTAAATCTGTGCTGAGCCTTTTCAGTGTTTCAGTAACATTGAGAGTAGGCCAGCATGATCTCCAATAGAAATTCCTCTGTCAACCCCAAACTACATGTACATTACACACTTCACTTCGGAGTCCCCGAGGGAGGGGACCATCAAAGACCCCATCATCCGACCCTCTCCCGGTGGCGACCCAGGGGGATGGCTTGAACCACTGTCTGACGCACTTCTTCTTCATTTCTTCGACATTACGGCATTTCCTCTAATTTTCTATCTGATGATCACTACCTCTCCTCCCCTTAACCTCACCTTCTTTTCCCAACTGATACTCAGCTGTTTGAAGCGACTGATACTACAACCTTCTCTGTATCCTCCAACTTTCTCTAGACTCATTTCAAAGCCAAATGTGGTTGTTGTGTATATGTACACAACGACATACCTTGCTCTCGTGTTCCTGAGCTTCATTCCTCTGAATTATCTACTCTCTGGCTTCTTCTTTCCTGTCATTCTCTGAATATATTTGTACTGTTTACTTATTCCTTAAGCCTGCTGAATAAGAAAAATTCTTTGACTATTACACTTGCAAGATGAAAAATATCTTATCCATTTCTCCTTTCTCTTAAATCTCCAATCTAGGAGATTTCAGTGTTCACCACCACCTTTGGTTCTCCTCTTCTTTCACTGATCCACCTAGGGAACAAGGCTTTATCATTTCTGTCTTTATTGACCTAAGACAGCTTGAACAGCACCTTACCGGTATCTTCAATTGATGTATTTTCTGCCATCACTGGCCCCAGTACCATTAAGGCCTATTAGATTGATGGGGTCACTCCTGTTGTCCTCAAGAACTGTGCTTCTGTGCTTACACCCTACCTAAGTAAACTCTCTCACCTTTGTCTATCAACTTGCATCTTTCCTTCTTGTTGGAAGTTTGCTCTCATTCAGCCTGCCAAAGAAGGAGGACCATTCCCGTCCCTCTGACTATCGCCCAATGGGAGCCTGCACAAATTGGAAAAAGATGCCACCGCTCGCCAGATAACTTAATGTAAAGTGCGAAAGTGGGGTCAACTTGAATTACCCTCTGTTATACAATTTTTGTTACTTTACTGATAACTGGATATTTATTGATTTATCTACATATTATACTAAAGAAAAAATGGCTTCTTTATCAAAATATAATAGAAACGGAAGGTTGCGTCCATCTCAGTTTTGAGACAACCTACATGCGAGTATTATGTTCCCTGAGTATTGATCACTGTCAAGTTTTTAGGCATTTAATGTACATTTGTAAGGAAAAATGGTAAATGGGTATAGCGAAATTGTATCTTACATAACAAATGAAGGAAATATGATACTTAAACAATCGAAGATCGTATGAACTCACTGAGCTCATATGGAGGTACTTTCTCATGGGTAGCGTGACGCAGTTCGTGTGCCCACCGCCAGGGGCCCAGGGCGGTGCTGATGATGTGTATACACGACACCTGACGCCCGCGCCTTTTGAAATCAGCTGATAAATACGGAAAATATAGTGCCGTGGTCGACTGCGCAGCTAAAATACATGTGGAAAAATGAACTGTAGCAGAACTGAGACGTTTTCTCAAAGCAGGAGCAATACCATTGTCATGGGGTTTTTAATGTATATTCAATATTAAAGGATAATTATTCAATAATACTGAGAGCAGGGACAATGAATTGATTGTGAAAATCAAGCAATGATTACTTTATGCCGGTTTGCTTCGTCGATTCTCTAAGGACGAGAATTTATAAACTTTCTCAACAGTACACAGCAGAGACTAATTCCTCACAATTGCTGTTTGTTAGTACTGTTAGCCTCTGGAGAAAGTGACTTCACCCCTGACAAGCAATAACTAATGCTATTCATGATAACAGATTCTTGCTGGTGCATTAACTCCTAGATGGCACAACGGATTTTAAGCTTAATACAACAGGACTCACCTAAGTACCAGTTATGAATAGCAAAGCGTTTATACAACTTGGAGCTATAAGTGAAATAAGCTTAATATGGAAAATAAAACACGAGTTTACATTACATTAAGCTCGAGAAAAAGAACTATTAAATTTATTGATTACGAAGAAATAAATTTACATTACTTTTCAAAATGAATTCAAAATAAGGAGATCGCACTCACTCGCTCACTCGAAAGCTAAACTCTTAAACCTAGGAAAAAAACGAAAAGAAAATACTGGTCAGAAAAGTGGACAAAGCGGATGACTGGGTGTCGTTACTGAGGAAGGACACTGCACATGCTGAGTCTCTCGCCTATCACACTAGGTGGAAATTCAGGAACTGGACAACGGCGGCACTGGTACGCTCTGGGCCCAACCTGCTTTCACAGCGCTCAAACCTTGACTGACTTCAAATCGTGGGAAAGAGGCGAGTGTCCAGCTGCATTGCTAACGGCTAAAATGAGCGAAACACGCCCATAATAAATCGCTCAGCGGAAGTGCTAATGTTTCACACAAAGACGATCATTTATGACACAGTGAAAAATTGTTCTTAAAACACTCCCGACCGGATGAATATGTAGCGGTTAAACTGAACGATAAACACTGGGATTCCACTAGAGTTTGCGGTTTCCCACAAAAGTTGATGTCACGAGCCGACTCGTGACAACCATGCCTTTAAAAATTTGGGTCACTGATCTCGCCCACGTAAGATTTCGGCCGTACAATTCTTACTATTATTAAGTGTATAATGGATAGAATCATGTCAGGATTTGCCAAATGAAAGATTACGATCTCTGGAAACTATGATAAATTTTTCCAACAACTGAGATTCATATCACTTGATAAAAATTTGCTGAATGCAAAAATATACAATAAGCTTTCATGGCTTTTAGTAAACTCTGTGGAGAACCTCTCAGCGTAAATCTCGTTAAGAGCATCAGTAAAATATCTAAGATGAAAATAATACTGGTATAATGCTTTATGCGTGAGTAATAATCCCGATAGGAATTTTTTAAAATGACGAGACACCAACTCTAGTGGGTAGTGACCCCATGCTATTTAGTGATCCGGCGAACACTGGCAACTTTCAGGAGTTTGCGGTGGCTCCCATTGTTTTAACATTCTGTTTTCGAGTCTATTCTTAACAAAAAAAAAAAAAAAAACTTTCTATCATAACCTTCTTTCTGATCGTCAGTGTACTGTAGGTTCTGCCAGGGACGCTCCACAGGCGATCTTCTCATCTATCTTTCAGTCTCCTGGTCATCCTCCTTTCGGGACTTTGGCGAAAGCTATGCCACTGCAGTCATGAAATCTCAAAGGCTTTCGATAGAGTCTGGCATAACTACTTAATTTCCAAACGGTCCTCATATCGTTTCTATCCTTCTGTCTGTGCTTTCATCTCCAGTTTCCTTTCTGGCCGTTCTATAGCTGCTGTTGTAGATGGCCACCTTTCTTCTCCTTGACCTATCAATTGTGGTGTTCCTCAGGGTTGTCCTATCACCAACTCTCTTCCTTTTACTCATCAATGACCTAAGCTGCACATCTAACCCAACACACTCATACACTGATGACTCCACCCTTCACCTTTCCTTTCGCTTCCTGTAGTGTCCATCTCGGCAGTTACTTTAACAAAGGATTAGGCTATGGCACACTTAATGTCTGACTTGGCTCATTTCTCTGATTGAGGTAAGAATAATCTTGCTGTTTTTAATGCATCAAAAATTCACTTCTTATATCTATCATCCCTACAAAAACTTCCACAGGAGTGCCTTCTAATTTATAATAATATCCAGCTCAATTCTACATCATCTTTTAACATGCATGAAGTTTCATTATCTCTCGGGGTTTATCGTGGAAAGAACACATTTCCTCTCATGTAAAATCTGCTTCCAATAAATTAGGTGTGCTAAGCCAAATTCGTGCCTTCTTTACCCCTGCACATTTGTTGACTTTATACTCGGGCTTGATTCACTCTTGTTTAGAGTACAACTCTTGTGAGTGGGAAGGCTCCTCACATACAGCTCTTCTCAACAAGGTGGAATCAAAGGCTTTTCGTCTCGTTAACTCTCCTTCTCTTACTGGGTGCCTTTAACCTCTGTCTCTTCACCGCACTGTTGCATTTTTATCTTCTTTCTATCGCTACTTAAATGATCACTGCTCCTCTGAACTGTCTGCTTCCATCCCTCCACCACTATGATGAGAATGTAGCATCCATCTAGCAACAAACACTCATCCCTTTTCTGTCCAACTCTTTCATGCAAAAGTTAACCGATACTCTCAGTCCTTCATGTATGGAACAGGTTAACTCTGGAACTGTCTTTCCCTCTGTCTGTATTCCCCACTGCCTATGATTTCCAGTCTTTCAAACAGTGTGTCCAGGCATCTCGAAATGAACGGGTCTTGACTCTGGCTCTATGTTATCTTGTTTTGCTTTTTTATTGTACACGACAATTTGCAGGCACTTGGCCTGGTTTCTTCTTCCTTAAATATACTGTATATATATATATATATATATATATATATATATATATATATATATATATATATATATATATATATATATATATATTTGTAGTAAATCCTCGTATTTGGACGCGTTTTACTTCGACGCCTCGTTTTTCGTGCAAGAAGAAAGTTTCCAAGTTGTCTCACAATTCGCGAATTTCCCTACAATTCGATGCTCCCAGCCAGCAGCCAACACTCAGCAGACGATGCGTACTAATGCTCGGTCTAGGCACTGTCAATTTTTCTATGTAACAATTTTCCAGGATCTTTATACAGCAGGTCCAGCGGGGCGGTAGACACACGTGAGTTTGTTATCGTTTATGATCGTTACGTACGAACTTCAGCCGTGTTGTGCTACTATTGCTTAACAAAGAATCGTTACATGTTTCTCGTAACACTATTTATTTTTGTTTTGATGGACAAATACCTGAAATGAATGTAAAATAAAGCTTATCGATATTTAAGGAAGGAAAGAATAATAACCGTCCCGATACAGAGATGGTAGACTCAGCCCACCAATCTCTGATTCTACTTGACTATATTACAGCCTCTCTTCCTTGTAGCAGTAAGTAAAATAATGTTGTTATAATTTCTCCCTTCTTTTTAGTGACAAAGAGGGCACATAAAATGACCAGGGTTTAGTTGACCTACTTTGATGTCAAAAATTAAATAAGCTGGTGAAAAATGGCAGCTTTTCCTTGGTTAGTGACATCTGGAACTAGCCCATCCACTCTCAACACACCTTCACTAGCCACTCAAGCCAGTCTTCACTTTATTTCTGGTAAGGATTTTTGGTGCTGCAGCTCTTTATAACAGTTTTAATGTCTTTTCAGGCACGTGTTTATTGTGTTATGCTGTTTTAGCAGTAGCAGACACTCTTTATTTAATTTTGGGTAGGGCCTGTTTGGTGTTGTAGTACTTTCTGATAGGTGTACCCCCTCCACAATATGTCTACCCCCGATGTATATATGTCCCCCCCCCAATGCATACATGCCCTCACTAAATTTGCTAGGTCAGCATGCTTTCCCACGCCTGAAGACGGCGTTATTGCATCAGTTCTTAGCAGACAGCCGAGAAGGGCAGACTGTTTTACTGTAAGCTTGTAATAAACTCCTTATCTAGCTGTTTGTACACGGAGTTTCTATCACCAAAGTATTGCAAGTTACATTTGGTAGCAGCGGTGTTTCGAACCATCACATTCTGACCGCCTCCTTGGATTTTTAGTGATACAACAAGATACACGACGACTCGCATCTGCCAGCCTCGCCCCTCCTCCGTGCCTCTAGTGGTGTCATACCTTGGCTGTGCTTTTCGAGTGTCCCATTTTTCTCACCAGTGCTCACCTCTCAAACAACCGCACCCATACGCCTTGTTCCTGACCGCACGTGTCACCGTCGCCGACCCACGCACCTGTTGCACCTGTTCCCAGCACCTGTTCCGAACTCATCATAGCTCCTGCCCCCATGGTGCCACTTATCACTGTCTGCCCACTGCCTGCCCACCACCATTCCCTGCATTTGCCACTCACCAGCTCTACACCTGCCTTGCGCCGACATCTGCCCTCCCCACCCACCACCGGCCTCCCCCGTCGCCTGCATCTGGTCTGCATTACGGAGCCTCCTAGGACCGCCACTCCCTGCTGGTGATTCATCGCGGCGTCTCTTCTCCTCTCCACCCAGCTGTCTCTCCACCGCCGCCCCGCCCCGTCGCCCCGCCCCGCCCCGCCCCGCCCCAGCCCAGCTACGCCCAGCCACCCTGCGCATCATACATCTCGACACTCCCGTTTCTACTCTGTAACTATAGTATATCTTTCCTTTCTATAGAGATTATCCTCGATTTTCTCTACAGATTGGTTATTGTAAATATTCCATCTCATTTTCATTACCCCGTTTTCATCTTCACCTACGTTATTTATCCTCCATCTCATCCTTCGCATTTTATTTAAACCATCCATGCCCGCACCTTCATTCATTTTCACACCTAGTGTATTCCATTCTCTCATTGTTATTTATACATTTCCACCTACGTATCTATCTTCATCCTTTCATCTTCCATTGCCGCATTAAATGTCATACTTTCCACGTCAACCGCTTACCACCAGCCCTCTCGACCCGGAACCATCACCTGCTCATACCCCGTCTGCCGACTCTAACACAATCACTCATTTACGAAGTGGCAAAGAGTACCACCGCCCTGTACCTGAGACTCCCGTTTCAATTCCCGCAGAATCACTTCCCACCCGTCCTACCCTCGTAAATCCAGATACCTCCTCCTCTACTCCTGCCTCTACACTCCCTTCTTCTTCCTCTACTCCTTCCCCTGTCGTTCCCTCTCCTGCCTCCCTTCATACCCCGTCTTGCTCGCCCTTAACTGCCACTACCTTCTCTCTCTCCCACACCTCTCCTGCCGCCGCTTCTACACTTCCAGCCATGGCCAACCCTCAACAGGCTATCTATCTCGACGATGCCAATCGTCCCAAATTTACCGGCCAGGACCCAACTTGGTCTGTCTATGATTTCCTTAGAGAAGTCAAAACAGAAATAAACAATAGACAAATTACCGGGGAATCGCTCAAAGTAGCTTACCTCCTCGGTTGCTTGCACCACGGTAAATCAGACATCGGATCCGCGATCCGTGCAGGACATTTCGATAGCATTCGTACCTTTGCTGATTTTCGTACGGAACTCATCAGCCTTTTTGCCAGCATTCAAATACCGCATCTCTCATGGGATTCATTAATCTCCTAAACCAACTCGATGAGGACTTGCGCATCCCAGCACAATATGCCAAGCTCCGCGAAGCTGCCGCCGCCATGAAAGCAACTAGTAGCGAGATGCTCCAATTACTGGTAGGCACGAAATGGTTAGAAGACAAGAATGGCGTTCCAATGTTTTCACTCACCAACTTTACTGACTTAATTGGTTACCTCAGATTCCTTCACTGGCTTACTCCTAAACACCGAGAGCTAGCCTTGGAAATCGGTTTCAATCCAGGAGATAAAATTATTCAGGTCACTAAAGCCATTCATGAAAGAACAGGTTTGAACTACATGCGTCAGGGCACCACCCAACCCTTGGCCTCCTCAGTCTGTCACACCTCCAATACCCCAGACCAATCTCGCTCCCGTCCCACCACACGCGGCAGACCTGCCACACATCGTTCTCCTACCGCAGGTCGTGATCAATCTAGCGCCCGACAAAACAGACAATCTTCGATTTTTTGCTGGTACTGTGGTCATCCTGGACATCAAGCATCCAGTTGCGACCGTACATACAGATGTCCTCACTCCCAAACCAGACAGCATACGCCTTCCTGCTCACGTCGTCCAGACTGCAAATACCACAAATCAAGCACGACTCACACCACTGAGGAATGTCGTTACCTCAACCGCCCACAGTCGGGGGAAGCGCCGCGCCCGTATCGGACCAATATTACGTAGAACCAGAAACCCAGCTCCCCATCCGCCATGTAGGTCCCATAACATCCTCGGGATTAGTCATTCTCGGAAGCAGTCATGACATACCAACGTCATTCTTCTTGGACACAGGATCTATAGTAAATCTCATCTCCGAAAATTCCTTACAAATTATTCAACATCACAACCACGTCAGTTTCCTAGAACCACCAGACATTCGCCTATGTGGTGTTAATGGCTCAGAGTTTAAGGTTAAGGGAAGAGTCACCCTTGAAGTCAAACTCCACAGAGATTTGCCCCCTATCCCCATTGAATTTCATGTCAATAATGACTTGCAGTATCCCGCAGATGCCCTTATTGGTTTCTCCACCATGGCACAACACTCCATTGCATTATTACCTGCTTGTGGTAGTATAGACATTTCTGGATTCCCAGTTTCCACTATGGAATGTCCCCGTCCTGTTCTTACGATCAAATCAGTCCTTCAATTACCTCTGTCCCTATCACTACCAAAAAGTCCAACCCAGCCCAAACCACCACTATCATCATCTGAGAATACAGAGATCATTCCTTTACTGACTGCGAGCAAGGACATAAATTCCTCAATGTCTCCTGATACATCATCTCAGCCTTCGAACATGGCTCTTACATCCTCTCCCGACAACACTATCGCTGACTCAGACATGTCTCAGTTACCTATCTCACACAGTCTGAATGATCTTCTTCAACAGGCAGAGACGAAACGTGCAGTAACGAATACGTGCACAATTTTGTTACTGCATGAGTTCACCAAAGTCTCTGTTTGTGTTGCTGGTGCGAAAGAAGGAGTGGATGTACTAACCCTACCTGAGACGTGTTGTGTGAATGGCTTGACTTATGAGTCAGCGTAGTGTACAGTCTTAGAGTACAGTTTATGCTACCTGTACTTGCTCAATGTCACAAATGCTCCACTAAAACTTAAAAGTGGTGTAAAGATTGGAGACTTCCTAGTATACCCAGCGGCCGTAAAGGTGTGCCAGGATTCCTCAATTCCTACTATTCAGACTGATGATACGCCAATCGGTGTATGTACTATTAACTCTACGGGATCTGCGCCGACGCATTCACCCGATATGTTCTCACATCTCACTTGCACAGATTTCCCAGAAAATACGCCTCAACTCCTCGACCTTCTGACCTCATACATAAACGTGGTTGCCTTACCCGGTGAACCGATGGGTAGAACAGACCTTGTCAAACATACGATTGAACTACTCCCAGGAACTCAGCCGATTTACATACCAGCGTATCGATTGCCTCACAGCCAGAGAAAGCAAACAGATCAAATGGTACAGAACATGTTAGACCAGGACATTATTGAACCCTCCGTCAGTCCATGGAATAGCCCACTTTTCTTAGTACCAAAGAAGGACGGCAACTTTAGACCAGTAGTCGACTATCGTAAGGTCAATTCTGTCACCGTTCCAGACCGTTTCCCGTTACCTGTCCTCACTGATTTGCTAGAATCCCATGGTGAAAATAACGTAGTCTTTTCATCTTTAGACCTCCTCAGCGGGTACTGGCAGGTCGAAATGGAAGAGTCCTCTCGCCCAGTTACAGCCTTTAGCACCCCTTCCGGACATTTTCAGTTTAAGAGACTCCCTTTTGGTCTGAGAAATGCTCCCTCCGTGTTCATGTGACTTATCCATTCAGTCTTCAGCGGTATGATGGGACACTCTCTTTTTGCTTACCTAGATGATATCATTGTTGTGAGTAAATCCATCCCTGATTATTTTACCAAACTCCAGCAAGTCTTTGAACGCCTCCAGCTTGCAGGCCTGAAAATCAGTCTCAGTAAATGTGATTTCCTGCGAAAGAAAATCAAATTCCTAGGCCATGTCGTAGATGCACAAGGCATTCATACTAATGAGGATAAAACTAAGGCGATCATTAACTTCCCAGAACCTACCACTACCGACGCTGTACGAAGTTTCCTGGGCCTCAGTGGCTATTATCGTCGCTACATCCGGAGTTATGCACAGATCGCCGCTCCTCTGACCCACTTACTCAAGCAGAATGTGCCCATTGTTTGGACTAAGGACCAGTCACAGGCTTTCCAAAAGCTAAAGACAGCTCTTGTAAATGCCCCTATTCTAGCGTTCCCTGATTATACCACACCCTTCCTTCTCTGCACAGACGCCTCAGGCACTGGACTTGGTGCCGTTTTGATGCAACTCGATGAAGCATCAAGGAAGCGCGTAATAGCATATGCTAGTCGCACCCTTACAACCGCTGAATGTAACTACAGTGTCACAGATCTCGAAGTGCTAGCGGTAATCTGGTCCTTGAAACATTTCAGAGATATAGTCTATGGTTATCCAGTGCATATCCAAACAGACCACCTTCCACTATGTGATTTGTTCAAGAATCGCAACCTAACAGGTAGGTTAGCTAGATGGTCTGTCATCATCCAGGACTTTAATCCCACTTTTCAATATGTACCAGGCAAGTTGAATGTAGTCGCAGACGCACTCTCACGTCACGTAGCAGCAGCTATAACATCACTGCAGCCTGAAGTAACTGAAAACACTACACTAACGTCAGAAGTTGTTCGAAACTTTCAGCGCCAAGACCCCATGTGGTCCAAAGTCATTTATTTCCTAGAATCTGGCGATGCCTCGACCTTACCTACTCTGCCAGTATCACTAGATGAGTTCATGCTAGATGATGATCTCTTGTACAGGAAAACACTGCTAACAGGCAAAGATATGCCCAATCGCGAAGTACGCCAACTTGTTGTCCCCACTGCCCTGATACCAAAGGTTCTTCATATTGTTCATAATACTCCTCAAGCTTCCCATCCAGGTAAAGACCGATGCTTGCGCCAAGCACGTCTCAAATACTATTGGCCAACCATGCACCGTGATATCAATGCCCACTGTGACTCTTGCCTCTCCTGCCACGGCCACAAAGGATCACCCCAGCACCTCTCTTACAATACCCAATCCCATCACGACCATGGGAAACTGTCTCAATCGATCTCTTAAAACTTCCTCTCACAGAATCTGGTGCTGAGTACTTGTTCGTAGCGGTCGACCACTTCTCCCGCTACTGTGTCCTCGTACCCCTCTCCGACAAGACCGCGAAGAGCGTTGCACGTGCCCTTGTAGATCACGTAATTTGCCCGTTCAGTACCCATCATACCATTCTTACTGACAACGGTACAGAATTCAACAATAGCATTCTCAATGAGATCTGTCGCCACTTTCATATCAGTAAGTGCAATGTCGTGCCTAACCATCCGGCTCCCAATGGCCTTGTAGAACGCCACAACCGAAAAATCTTAGAGTGCCTCAGACATCTAGGCTCCCATAGTTCGTCCTGGGATGACTGGATTCCCCAAGTGGCATCCTCCATCAATAGCTCCATCAATGCATCCATTGCTGAATCTCCCTTCTTCGTCCTCTTTGGTTTTGACAAGGACCTCCCATACTCTCTCTTATCCTCAAAGCCAGAACCCATCTACAACATGGATGATTATGTTAAACTAAAATTGGCCAACTTCCAGACAATCCACCAGTATGTCCAATCCACTTTGGCTTCCTCTCAGGAGGACATGCTGCAGTGCCAACGTAAGTCCGCCTCTCCTATCACTATCAATGTAGGCGATCTTGTCTTTGCTCATTCCCATACGCGTTCCTCCAAGTTGGATGACAAATTTACAGGGCCCCACCGAGTCCTCACTCAACAAGGCAACAAATTTCACCTCCAGGACCTGTCCACTAAGGACACCAGATGGGTCCACGTCGATGACTTAAGGTGAGCACCCTGTGGCCTCGTGTTGGAAGAGTCACTTCCACAACCTCCTGTCCCCTCTTCCCCTCCTCCCATCCCTCAGTCTACTTTGTCTCCACCTATCCCTCAGTCTCCTTCATCTCCATCTCCACCTGCTCATTCATCAATCAATCAATATCGGTCCAAACTGCGCTCTGCCCATCAACCTCTTCACGACCTCCCCCATTAACTCTACCCTGATTTTCTAGGTACGATGTTAGCGATCTCCCTGCTGGCAGTGCTGACCCTCCTGGGGTCTGGGTCAGGTCAGGACGATGGTGGAGTACGTCCCGGGGCCTTGGTCGGCTCGGGAGGCGAGGTAATGCTTATCGACGACATCGCCTCCTTGCGCTACGATCTTGCGCCCCTGGCCGACGTAGCCATTGCCCTACCTGCCTACGCACACCAGCTCCACGGAATCAGGAACCATCTCACGGCCCTCATGGGGACACACAACCCAAATGAGTATCTCTATAACCTTTTCCTCCCACTCTCCTGGCAATTGCAATACATCAGTAACAGATTCCCTGAAACCCAACTCATTGAAGTCACGTCCACTCTACCCAATTTCACCGATATCTTACAACGCCACCTTTCAGATCTCAAAGTTATCTCTCAGTTCTTCTACCTCAAAATGAACATGGATAATCTCCAACTGGCCTTTGACTCTCTCCTGTCTCAAGTCTCTACCTTGGTTCGTATCCTGGTCGATGCTATCAATGGACGTGTCACTGCCGACTTAGTACCTGTCTCAGCTCTCCGTTCTGTCCTGGAATGGGCTCACTCCACCTTCGGTCTCTCCCCAGTCCTCCCTTACTCCTCCCTTGAATATTATTATCCTGTTCTCGAAGCCATTCTTCTCACTACATACGTCGTCGTCCATATTCCTCTCCGTTCTGCCATAACCTTTAACCTTTTCCACATCATTCCCTTCCCTTTCCGCCTCAACAACTCCTTGTTACAGGTATCTGTTCCTTCAGAATATTTCCTCCTCTCCCATGATCATCTTTCCGTTGCCTTCCTTTCTTCCACAGACCTCCAGCAATGTTCCTCCCTTACTCCGACCTCTCGTCTCTGTGCTGCCCACCTTTTTGCTATCTTCCCTAGCAGTGCTACACCCTGTGAGTCTGCTTTAGTTCACAACCATTCCATCTACTCGGCCTGTTCTTTTGTCCCAGCTCCTGACCTCCCGGTCCACCATGCTCACCTCAACCATGTCCAGTATTTCTTCTTTGCTATTCCCATCTCTGTCACAATCATGTGTCCTGGTTCTTCCGTTCGCTTCGTCCCCGCTAGTGGTCTCTACAAAGCACCTGACTATTGTACCGTCAAATCAGAGTCCGTCATCACTTACGCCACTCGCTATCACCAAGCTGTTCGTAAACACTCCTATGACATCTTTCAACCAATCGACATGCCTTCAACCCTACCTTCTGCCAACATTACCATCACCTCCCCTCACTTGCGCATGCTCACCTTCCTTAATGACAGTGATTTCATTATGGATCAATTTTCTCTGGCCTTCAGCCGTTCATGGGTTCATCCAACAGTTGTGTTTCCCCCTGTGGTTATCGCTTTCATAGGTTTTCTACTTATCATCTGTGCAGTGCATTGTTGTGTCAGAAAAATGGAACGTCGACTCCAGGAAAGCAGAGTCGCTACAGGCATAGTACGCCCTACACACGACGTAGAAACTCCCCGTACTTAGTGCCCTCACATTCAGTGACTACCATTGCCATCTAACACTTAACCAAACTGTGAACAGCACTCTGCCTACTAGAAAATGATGGTATTTCTTTCATGTATTACTGAGTGACAGTGTATCCTACAGAAAATACAAAAAAAAAAAAAAATGAAGGAAGAACAACCATAGAACTCTCATATCTACTCATTGTTTATCATGTATCAAACTATTATTGTGTAATTCCCATTATGTTTATATATACCTTCGACCCTTACTGAATTTGTACCTATTAATCCTTGTATATCTCATCTGTATATATCGTTCTAATTCCCTCCCCTCAACATGGCCATGTCTCCCCTACTGCCCCTGTATCATACTTATCCCTTGTACAAACCTCCCGGTCCTGCCTTACTACTATAATCAAACACCATTTAACTCCCGGTGTCAGGAGACACCATCTCAGCTACCCGGGGGAGTAGTGTACCCCCTCCACAATATGTCTACCCCCGATGTATATATGTCCCCCCCCAATGCATACATGCCCCCACTAAACTTGCTAGGTCAGCATGCTTTCCCACGCCTGAAGACGGCGTTATTGCATCAGTTCTTAGCAGACGGCCGAGAAGGGCAGACTGTTTTACTGTGAGCTTGTAATAAACTCCTTATCTAGCTGTTTGTACACGGAGTTTCTATCACCAAAGTATTGCAAGTTACATAGGGTAGGTAGGCTACGTGTCCTACCGGAACACTCATCTATTTTTCCCATTGATTCTTAACTTCACACTTTGACGTTTCACGGTTCGCGAGGTTTTAGCAGAGCATCCAAGCGGTGAAAAACGAGGATTTACTATATATATATATATATATATATATATATATATATATATATATATATATATATATATATATTACTGTAAAATAAAGATATAATCCGATCACAGTATATGAGCTATCCTAATCAATACAGTCAATGATCTAAAGTGCATTTTGAATTTACATGTTTCTTACCCTGTTGTACGATGCATCGCAGTCATTTACAAATGTGAGGACTGGCTAGGTAAATAGAAATGGTAGTATAATGTCTTCACAGTACAAAACTTGTCATACAACATGTTGATAAAATATTAAATATCATACATCATCATCATTCGTATGTAATTACCTACAGTATAAAGGATATGGGCCCAAACCATTTCAATATAGTTCTAATACAGTAAGTGGATTTTATGTACAAAAAATATTTTAACCTGATCTTCAGTATATATCACAGATGGTTACAAGTGTCAAATCTGGTGCTGTACAACAGAAATCACCTATGCTTATCAAAAATATTTTAGTTCAAATACAATTTTACGTATATCAGGTATTTACTATACATGCAGTGACTCAATCGGTAGAGAGGTTTTCTGTAGTCCTAACGGACCCAAGTTCAAATCCCGGCTGGGGCAGGGAACAGTTGTAGGAGTTGAATTTCACTAAATCAGGCTTTACTGATCTACCAGAAGACCCGCCGACATGTCGTACAAATACTCCAGCTAATACCAATACAGCAGTCTTGTATGAGACAGCCCTAGCATGTATTCAATGTGGACGGTGGGTGTTAGCGCCGAAGTCTTGACATGAAGAGGTGTATGGTATGTAGGAGGACTGCTGGGCCTTGATAGCAGGCTGTGAAGCCTATGCCCAGTGTAGCACACACACACACACACACACACACACACACACACACACACACACACACACACACAAAACATGCATAATGCTCCTTAACCTATATTATCTATCACAGTTGATTGCAAATGTTGTATTTGGTGTTTCACATATGTCAGTCACAGTAATGTATGTACTACTCTCACTTCATTTTCTTTTCTTTATTTGGAGATTGTTTTTGGCTGACATTTTCATTATATATACAAATATGTCAATAATGATTTGGCAACATTGTGGCATTCTTGGAGATATTATATTAAATGAAAATTTTGTCTAGTACATCACTGTTTTCCATACTGAGGAGCATCTCAAGATTAATTCAACCCTGGTCTTGAAAATTGCTTTTGCTTTTGAATGGAGATCTAGTACAACAGTAGATGGATACACTAGAATTACTCTCATATAACTAATGGAAACGACAAAAGAAGGTATTTTCAGATAGTTGCAGTTTTCTTTCTTGCATATACGGATGTAATGTCAACAGTTAACATTATAACAGTAATTTTTCCACAAGTCTTAGCCACATACACACAACATTAAATCCCCCAGCAGGTATAGTATACTGTATCTTAGCTGAAATACAGGCAAGGAAAAAAGGAAAGTGTGAAAGTTAGAGGGCTAAATTCAAGGTCCAGCATCTAACCTACCATATTTCCATTTCATTTGCGAAAATATCCGGTATCCTCACGCTGTCTCTTTCAGTTCATGTTTTGGTGTAACAACTTGTTACCTCCCCGTCCCACATTACCACAGGCTCCAACAGCAGTAGTACAGTACAGGGAGGACGTTGCCCAGTGAGTTGTTCTTCCTATGGTCAGTCCTTAGGTGTACAATACACAGAATCAGCTCAGGCGTCATAAATAAACACTGGCTTCTAAAGTTCACCGTCTTTATTTTTCAAACTTCCAACTTCACTTCACTATTCTCACAAGCACTATAGCTATACAAACTTTACTAACTGCAATTACACTTGGAACTTGACAACACTATTTTCACAAGTTCTGATGATAAACTTCACTGACACTGCACAACACTCAAACTCAACTGAAAACCGACAAAACTCGCTCTAGTCCCTTCCCCATCCTTATATAAGCATGCACTGTATTAGAATGATCTACTTCTCCACAGTTCTGATGTATTCCAGAGAGGGAAGGCACAGTTACCAACTCGGAGACTACCAAAACATGCCAGTTTTCTGTAGCTCTTGTGGCATCCCCAAACGACAGAAAAACTGATCAACCAACACCTGAGCAACAGTCGGAGCCTCTTGATCAGCGATGGCATAAGCTTCTGGCCACCTTGTGAAGTAGTCCATCGCAACACATATATACCGGTTTCCTCTTTCAGTGAGTGGCAGAGGTCAAGTAATGTCCACAGCGACTCTTTCCATCGGTGTACCCACTTGGTACAGCTGGAGAGGGGCGCAACCACGTTTCTCGGGTCCCTTCTTGGCACGACACACATCATAGGCCTGCCACCTCTCTTCATCAACCTGGCACATGCCAGTCCAGTGGAACCTCTGTTGTAGCCGGATTAGATTTTTCTTCACTCTCAGGTGCTAACTAGCTATCTGGTTATGGGACTCATCCAAGATCTCAGACCTCATCTTCTTCAGAACCACCATTTGCCAATACTTGCTGATGGCATTGGGTGTCTCATACTGATGCTCCAGTAATCTGTTGTTCAAACGAAGATGGTCCCACTGACACCAGTAGCTCTTGGTCGAAGGGCTTAACCTGAAAACTTCATCCCAGTGCAGCCACTCTACAGTATCACTGGTTGTATATCTGCATCCTCTATCTGCATCCTTATTTGGTCTTCTTCATCTGAAGTTGGCCCTGTCACTGCAGTATGGCTGCATTTCTTACTATGATCTTTACCAGAACCACTGCTGATGCCCAAGGACAGCTGGACTTTTCTATTATCCCTTGACTTTGGAGACTCTCCATCACCTCCATTTCTTGCCGTTGGGTTGGAGCCATCCTCCGCACTAGCTGTTTAATTGAGCGGTGATCCCCAGTGCCTATACAATGCTCCACCAGATTATTGCACCCCAGGTCTAGGTCTCCGGTGGAAAAGACATCAACAAACTTCATCAGCAGCTGCCTCAACTTCAGCGCTTGTGAGCCATCCAGGCATTGGCAACCCCTTGAGAAAAGGTCTTGTAAGTGCCCCGGCAGATACCTATCTTCTTTGACTACACTCCTTTTACAGGCCTTCCTCTAATACCATTCAGGGTCCACCGCCTGGCACAGTCCCAGAATTTCTCCCTCGTTGATTTTCTGTAGGTCACGGGAGAAACTGGCCACCACAACCGGTACTTCACCTGCACCTGTTTCCACCAGAGTTCTCCCCACCATCACTCCGGCCTTTGTCTTGCACTGTACATCAGGTTCCACCACCCCTAGACAGCTGTCAAAAGAGCCGCTCACCTTACGCTGGAGCAACAGTTCTGATTTGGGGGATATCACTGTAGTGCGGAATTCCCTCACCTCACCACCAGAACTGGTACGTTTCATTCCCGTGACGGGAACCGACCTTCCTCGAACCTACAGCTTCATGGAGCAGAAGTCCAGCTCACATCCTATGGACATCAGATAGTGCAGACCCAGAAGGAAAGGATCCTCCATGTTCGCCATCTTAATTGAAAGAGTAGCCTTTTGACTTGCCACTTCAGTCTGGACATCTGCGTTGTGCCCAGTTACGCCACACAGTTGTGCTGATGACTCAGGCAGATACTGATGATGTAGCATATCAGGCCTTACAAAAGTCTGCTCTGAGGCCGAATCAGTCACCAGGGAACACATTTTTCCATCTATCCTTCCCTCTATTTGTAAACTGTCGATTGCCGTTCTCTTGCATTTTCTCGGTGGTGGGGCGACTTAGGAAAAGCCAGCTGCTGGTTGACCCTTAACACCAGCCTCCATTAGTTTTCTGCTTCTTTCTGGTCTTCTGCAGCCTTATTCTTATCATCCTTTTTCTTCTTCTGACACTCAGAACTGAAATGTCCCACCTCACAATATGTCCAACATGCTTTTATTACGATTGAAGATTTCCTTGCACTGCTCTGTTCTTGCTCCTTCTT
>NC_137019.1:33787064-33817064 GCF_032717465.1 Coenobita brevimanus
GTTATAAACATACTAACATATACACTTTTTCATATACTGTACTACACTTTCAGGAACAAACGTACGCAAACAGACATGAAGACACACACGTAGAAAGGCACAGATATACCAATGCTGGCATAGAAAGCAGGATAAACACACAAAGAGATGAAAGTCACATAAAAATTACACCTACACCCATACCCACCCACCCACCCACACACACACACACACACACACACACACACACACACACACAGGAAGACAACGATACAGAAAATCAGACACTCATCCTCACACCAACCAATCGACCCAAACTCCCACCCACACCTACAGTGCATCCTCTCCCCAATGCAGTGCAGCTCCAGGGTACGCCTTATATGCCATACTCTCCAGGTTATGAGCAAGCTGTTGTAGGAATTCTCCTCGAGCCAGTACACGGCTCCGGAATCTTATTCTGTAAACCTCAGTCTGCTACATGGTCCCATATCTGCGCTCCAGCACTTCTACAAGGGACTGATAACTGTTCCTCTCCATCACTGACATCTGGCCCAGAATTTCCATTGCAGCACCCTTATGGCTAGTAGCAAGCTGCACTGCCCTCTGCCTATCATCCCAACCATTATGATCCTACCTCAAACTGTGCATTGTAAGCTTCCCAGGATACTCTACCGTCAAATTCCTGAGGTTTCTATTTAGTTGGACCCCCATTATAGCCATGCACTTCACTGGTTTGGGACCTAAAAACTGGGGCATCATAATTATGGCCAGGACTTAAATCTCCTACATTCTGAATATTCAACCCTGTAATTCTACCTTTAGATGCTTGGGATCCGTTCATGATTCACCATACGCTGTCATTCCTTTCATATGGTCCCTGTACACTAAACTGAGGCTCAGCAGTGCAATACTTCTCTACAGCCTCCATTTTCTCACTAATTATCTTCAAGTGGTCGACTACATGCTTCAGCTGGCTATCTACATGCTGTCTGCACTCTATCACTATTTCCTCACTAATTGTCATCAACTTATCATCTACATGCTGTTTACACTCCATCACATTATTGCTTACCTCATACTTCTGCTGCTCTAGCTTGGCATCTATTTCCTCCTTAAGCTGCTGCTGTTCTTCCTTCATTTCTCCCATGAATGCATCTAGCTGACCTTGCATCCTCAGTTGTACTTCCCTCTGTTGCTCCAATAATGCCTCTTGAAGTTGTTCATATTGTTCTTTTTGTTCTTCATTCTCTGCCTCTAATTGTTCATTCTGTGCTTGCAATTGTTCGTTGAGTTCTTTCTGTCCTTCATTCTGTGCCCGTAATTCTTCTTTGATTTTCGTTTCTGAGCTCTTTTTGTTCTTCTCTTTGGGCCCGTAATTGTTCTTTAAGTTCTTTCTTGCCTTCATTCTTTACCTGTAATTGATCTTTGATTTCGTATCTGAGCTCTTTCCGCTCTACACTTTGGGCCTGCAATAGCTTCACAATTGTCGCCAGGGACATTTCCTCCTCCTGCCCAGCTCGAGACCTTGTCTGTGCACCTCCTACTTCCATGTCGAAGATTAGACTCGCTGCAGCAGTAAATAATTCACACTCCTGACACCAGTGTTACATCCCCATCCCACACTCCCACGGGCTCCAGCAGCAGTAGTACAATACAGGAAGGACGTTACCCAGTGAGTTGTTCTTCCTATGGTCAGCCTTTAGGTGTAAATTACACAGAATCAGCTCAGGCCTCGTAAACAAACACTGGCCTCTTAAGTTCACGGTCTTTATTTTTCAAATAATTACACTTAATGCTTTCCAACTTCACTTCATTATGTTTACAAGCACTGGAACTATACAGACTTTACTAACTGTAATTACACTTAATGCTTGATGACACTTCACTATTTTCACAAGTTCTGATGATACACAAACTTCACTGACTCTGGACTGACACTGCACAACACTCAAACTCAACTGAAAATTGACTAAAGTCGCTCTAGTCTCTTTCCCATCCTTATATAAGCATGCATTGTACTAGAATGATCTACTCCACAGTTCTGATGTATTCCAGAGGGAGGGCACAGTTATCAACTCGGAGAAAACCAAAACATGCCAGTTTTCTTACAGAACATAACACTATAAATTAAACTTAAATGAAATTGCATAAATTAAGTCACATAACTAAAACATTATTGAAGAAAAAGAACACAAAAATTAATGCATAACTTACGAAATAACTACACTTACAACAGCAGGCTAACTGGCAACTCTGACTCGTAACAGTAAAATACCAGGAACATCGAGAAACGTCCAGACCACCTAACTAGCAAACTCCACTTCATAATAAACTCATTTCATATATGGGACAAATCCATGTAAAATGTATAAAACTTACCTAGCGCAGCCAATGATGCTCTCTTGAAGACGAGTTTGCTCTCTTCACCTTAGTATCCCATATTTTCCCTTTCCTGGATCACAAGGGTGTCGGAAAAGTCGCGTAGAAGGTCCATGAGTGTTAATGTACTGATATGCAACACAATGAACCATTAATAAGGGCAAAAAATAAATAGATAAATAAAACAGTAAAAGAACACGGCACCTCCCATTTTGCAGAAAAGAACAGTGTGGTTTGTCAGCATTGTAATTAGACAATTATCTTGGTAACTACGTGCGGTTTGAAGCAAAATCTGCAGGTTGAGATGAGGATTAAAAAGAACATCTCCAGTAGCTCAAATTAATAAAATGTACCACAATTAAAGTGACATTTATATTTATGAACCAATCATGTATCATACCAAGTGACGAGATGTATTTTTTGACGAATCTGTAGTCATCCAGCACGAGGCATTTGCATAAATATGGCGCCATGTTGGCCAACCGATCAGCGACCGGCTGAAAATATTGGCTGTCCAGTAGGGTGCTTTGATGGTTTAGGAGTGAATTTTCAAAATAAAAATTCAAGCAAGCGGATCCCCTTATTTTGTGAGCATGCATGAGAGGAGTAAACAGACCAGATTTCATTAAAATTGAGTTACATGTAGAGGTTGCGCAATGCTGATAAGTGATTGAACAAAATAGTGGAAAAAAAACACAATAACAGTTTGCAATGCAAAAATAACAATATACTGACGTGACAATTAATTTTAGATAAACATCAAAATAGCAACACGTGACAATACTCCGTTGCTCATTTTGACTTTAAACCGGCTTTGGAGGCCGTCAGAAAACATTTTCGATGTTCCTCGACTATTTGAAACATTAACTGGATCTGCTCTCTGTTCCGAATTCTGCCAGCCTTCGTGAAGGTTTGAATCAATGCTACGTCTCGCCCTGCAACGTCGTTCACTACTTTCAAAGATTCCACCCGGGCATTTGCTGAATAAAAACTTGTGTTGTTCTGCCAGTCAAATGGGTCCTCTTGCAGGAAATTAACAGGATCAAGGAAAGTGAACACTACCATTCATCGTGCAGTTTCTTGACGTGCTTTTTGGCATTGTGAAGATGTTTTGTCGGTAGATCTTCCCTCACTCAAATTTCAGTAATGGCTTCAGATGTCGGAGATACACTCAACCAGGGATTTCTTCTTTCCCTTGTGCAGAGGGAATGAAGACTTCAAAACCCCACCCCTCGAAGGTAATTTCTGTCCTGGAAGAGTGGCACTTGATGACCTCTGACTTTGTACTAGCCTAAACGATATCACTAGAATTCATCACCTGGGAACAAGAAAAACATGGGTCAGTGGAATTCGTTAACTCATAAATAAAACAATAAAAGTGACAGTAACCTGGCAACAACGACAAGGACCTATTAGGAAAAAGCGCTTCAAGCCGCTGTGCTGAGGGTACTCCAACTGTCTTTTTGAATGATGAAGAAATCTGTTTATATAAAAAGTTTACAGTTTTTTTATTGCTGAATGTATTGTTTGTTAATGTAAGCATATTGTATAATCATAAGATTGCAATTTGACTAGTATTATCACTCAAATAGACTACACTCACTGCTCCTACGTGCAAAGCTGATGTGGACAAAAAGGGAAAACTTCGCTGTCTTTGCGGAACCTCTAAATGCCCGAGGATAAAAAAAAAAAAAAAAAAAAAAATCCACGTGTTTAATTTTCCCCAGGAACCTTATCATATACTGGATTCTGACACCTCATAGTTTTCATATTCAAACCTTACAAGCACCCTACTGTCCAGTCTCTCACTCTTTAGCATCTCAATTTTGTGTAGCGTCATAATTTTAAGTATTAGTGTAACTTGGCATAAGCTAATATTGTAAGTGTGATCTTAAGTATTGTAAGTATAGCTTATAATTTAACCATTAGTTCTATATTTAAGTCCTGTCTTAGTTGATATAATCTGAACATGATTCTGCTATTGATAGTACTAAGTCAAGTATTAATGTGAATATGCTTAATTGTTATACATATGGACCAGCTCTTCCCCAACAAAGAAGTATAACCGCAGAAATTTTAGCAGAGATTAAAAATCGCGAATGTCTTCCTTTATATTATGATCTAGAGATTTACCTGCCGAAGTTGAAAGATTTCCCCCTTCGAACTATGCAATGGTGATTGAGAGTTGATTGCAGTAAGAATATTGGAGATTGTCATTTGTGAAGCGCGAAATTCATGTTGTTGAGTCGGGGTTACAATCACGTAGGCATGTAACCGACAAGGGTAATAAAATTGTTCTAATTCTTAATTAATTTGGCTTCATTATGATTAAAGTTCCTGTACGCTTATTACAAAAATTTCAACATTGTAAGTCACTTTTCTACGTATGTTGAGTGCAAACGTATCTTTTGTATTCTTTGAAGATCCTAGAGAATCGATATTAGTATAAAGTAATCAGTTAAAGTTTTAGCCGATTCCCGAATATTGTCTGTGATGCTTATAAAAAGGCAGGGGACAACACCAACTGCCCGCTGGATTGCCGACAAGCATTAAGGAAACGCAATAGGAGACACGGGATTTTTTATAGTCAGCCCACTGAGGAAAATTTTATTGCCAACAAACAGGCATGGGCTGACGCAAGGAGAATAAGGAGGGCCAAACGTGACTCCTGGCGGTCCTTTGTGTCCACGGTGACTCGTACTACACCATTAAGTAAAGTCGGGTCCGCTATAAGAATATTAAATAATAAAGGCCCATACTTCCCTGCTACCACCCTGCAGGTGAACAACACCATCTATGACGAGCCCATGGAGGTTGTTAACGTCCTCGCCAGGAGTTTTTCTCATCTAAGTAGCTCAGCCAATTACGACCCGCGTTTTCAACACCATAAACACACGGCTGAGCTACAGATAATAGACTTTGCCACAGAAGACATAGACTCCCCTTACAACCAAGAGTTTATGCTAGATGAACTGCTCCTTGCCCTTTAATCCTGTAAAGACACCAGTCCTGATTAGACACCATCACATACGGTATGATCCAGCATCTTAATCAGGACAACCTGATTAAGATGTTAGCATTGTACAATGAGATTTGGGAGTCTCAAACGTTCCCAAACTCATGGCACTTTGCGCACGTCATACCGATACCCAAAGAGGCTGGTCGTCTTATGAATCCCACTTCATTTCGTCCTATTGTGTTGACTTCTTGTCTATGTAAGGTAATGGAACGAATGGTAAACATTAGGCTTCTTTTTGTTTTAAAGTCAAAGAATTTCTTAAATGATCAAAAATGTGGCTTCCTTAAATACAAAAGTTCATTAGATCATTTAATGAATTTGGAGCATTGTATTTCAGAGGCATTTGCCAATAAAGAATTGATGATAGGGGTGTTCTTGGACATCCATAAAGCCTATGACATGACATGGCGACACAGTATACTAATGAAGCTCTATGCTTATGGTTTAAGAGGAAATTTGCCTATTTTTATTTCAAATTTCTTCAGGGACAGGACTTTCTCTGTCAAATTGTCCCGTAACGTAACATTGGATATATTTATCCAGGAAAACAGGGTGCCGCAGGGAAGTGTGCTTAGTCCTACTTTATTTAGCAAAATGATTAATGATATTCTGTTATCAGCTCCCATTCTGAGGAATCTTAAATACTCGCTCTACGCTGACGATCGTGCAATATGGCAATCTTCCCATAATGCACAATTTTCGGCTGGGCGGATTCAAGCAGCCCTTGATTCAGTCCACCAATGGGCCTTGCAGTGGGGATTTAAGTTTTCCATCCCTAAGTGTGCCACTGTAGTTTTTATGACTCATAACGTACCTAATTTGTGCTTAACTCTGGATAATCAGGCGGTACCTTTTCAAAATTCTGTAAAGTTTTGGGAATACATTTTGATCATCATTTGAACTTCAGAATTCATGTTAATAATTTGATTGCTCGTTGTGATAAACCTGTAAATGTCCTCAAGTACCTAGCGCATACTACATGGGGTGCCGATGGAAAATCTTTATTAATGGTGTATAAGTCCCTTATTCATTCAAAGATAGACTATGGCGCACAGGTGTATGGCTCGGCATCCGATGCCACGCTGAAAGGATTGGATGTGTTGCAGAATAAATGTTTGCGAATGTGTCTTGGAGTCGTCCGGTGTTCCCGTGTAGCTCGTATGGAAGTGGAGGCGAATGTGCCTCCCCTCGGTATTCGCCGTGACCACCTGGTTATCATACGGCATACGAACATCAAGAAAAAGTAATATCAGCAATGTGGCCTGTACCCCCGTGCGTCAATACCACCACCTACTGGGGGGGTGTGTTGGCCACTTGCCGTTTGCCTCCACTTACTGACTCAGGAACTTGGTGTGGACCTCAATGACTGTGACAAGTTGGTGTCAAAAATTATAGCAACTTGGGAGCCACCCGGCTTTACCACTGATGTATCATGGCTCCCAGCACAAAAGACCAAGGCGCCGGAGGCAGAGGCCCACCACTTGTTTCGTAACATCATCGTGTGTCACTTGGGGTCCCACCAATCGTACACCGACGGTTCCAAGTCGAGTGAATGTGTGGGTGCAAGTGTATGGTTGACCGAATGTGCCCTCAGGTATCGGTTGCCGACTCATACATCTGTGTTTGCCTCCGAACTTTTTGCTATTGACAAAGCCATAGACTATGCTCTCAATTCTAGGCATGACTCATTTGTCATATTTTCAGATTCAAAATCAGCCCTTCAGCGGATTGCTTCTTGCACTACGGATTCTAAGGAGATCCAGGGCCGCATTGTTAATAAAACTGCATTCGTGCAACAAGTCATTCACGCTGATCTGGGTGCCTGGTCATTGTCGTATCTACGGCAATGAGCAGGCTGACTTACTTGCAAAGTTGGCTGTAGAGCTCGAGGAGACTTGGGACGTTCCTCGTGATCTACGGTCGAGTCTCTCTCTCGGAAAGAAATCAATAAATCTTCTGTGGCAAGGTCAGTGGACCAGACTAAATATTCCAACATGCAAGCCGTACCTGGGCAACTGGGACACTGCCAACTGTCCCAGTCGCCTGGAAGAAAAAGTGTTGGCTCGTTTGCGGCTTAATGCCACCATCGTAACGCACATGAAACCTTGTAAGGAGAGACGATTCCCACCGCACTGTGACATCTGTGATGCGGTGTTATCTATCAGTCATATCATCCTGCACTGTCGGCGATTTATTCGTAAACGCGCATCACTTATAAATTATTGCGGCGCAGCAGACATCCCCTTCACCCTTTCCACCATCCTGGGAGATGGGGACATTGTTATGACTAATAAATTGATGGCTTTCTTGAGAGAGACCGGACTGATCAGAGTGATGTGACTTTTTTACTGTATGAGTTTGGTTTTTATCGACTGTAAATATGTATATATTGTACTATTAATTAGGGTTGACAGTTGACATATTTGAAATAGTTCCTGCTTCCCACTGATCTATTTCTAATATTGATGTCCCCTACATTAAACCCGGTTCCTCGCCTGACAGTCACCAGCTGATGAGTGCAAGTGTGCAATATAGAAAGGTATTGGGCACTTGCAGTCGATGGTGGTCGGTTGGGCGAGGTCCTTCACTTTTTGTACATACAGGTATTATGTAAATATATCATCTTGTTTAAGTTATTCTAATTAAGGACGACAGCTGACGTATATGGAAATGTTCCTGACTCGTCTGGTTCTCTTTCATATATTGATGTCCCCTATATTAGGTTGTGCCTCAACTGACAGTCTGCATGTGATGAGTGCAGGTACGTAATGTAGAAAGGCATTATATATCTGCAGTCGATGGTGTTCTCTTGGTCGAGGCTTTTTTACCATTAGTGTAGGTCTAGTTATTTGTCTCTTAGGATTTAGTATAGGTTAGCGATTTGTCTGTAAGGTGATTGGTTTTAGGGTCATTAAATTAGGTATTTTTGTTATGAATAACATAAGGTCGAAAAAAAAATAAATAAATAAAATAAAATAGAAATTATATATATATATATATATATATATATATATATATATATATATATATATAAATATATATATATATATATATATATATATATATATACACGTGTGCATGAAAGTGTGTCTGTATATATTCATGGAAGTGTGTGTGTGTGTGTGTGTGTGTGTGTGTGTGTGTATACATATATGGCCTTAATGACCAGGGGCTTTGGCCCAATGGTCGATAGGCCGGAAAAAAAAAAAAAAAACGCCAGATTGCTGTTCCTATCCTCATCGTTGCAGGTTAGTGCCCCAGCTGTCCCCCTCCCCTTTTTTTTTTTCTCCCTTGTAAATTAAGTCATCATATACGTTCGTGAGTTGTCTATCTATCTATCTATAGCCCGACGCCCTAATCCCGCAAAGGGTGGCCGCAGACAAAACGCCTCCAAGTCGCTCTGTCACCCACCATTTGACTACCCTCCCCCCAACTCACCCCCCCTCCCTCATATACCCCTCAACTCCATCCCTCCACCTCATCCTCGGTCTACCTCTCCCTCTCCCTCCCCCCACCTCACCCACATTCACCCTCTTAGTAAGTCTCATTCTCCATTCTCTCCACATGTCCAAACCACCTCAGTGTATTTCTCTTAATCTTCTCAACCACATCCACATCCACCCCACAGCGTTCCTTCACTTCTTCATTCGTCAACCTGTCCCTCCACGTCACTCCACATGCTCCTCTCAAGTAACTCATTTCCACTGCTCTCACTCTTGACTTGTTCCCCTCTTGTAAGGTCCATGCCTCGCTTCCATACGTCAGGGTAGGGATCACAATACTATCATGCAGTGACTTCTTAACTTCCATACTCACCTCCCTATTTCTCATCACTGCTCTCAGTGTACCAACAACCTTCCTTCCCTGCTGTACCCTTTCACGCACTTCATCCCCCAAAGTTCCATCCTTACTCATCACACTACCCAAGTACTTGAATGCACTCACATTCTCCATATCCTCACCATCCAACCTCACTGCACACTCTGTGACTTCACTCCTCTCAAACACCATAACTTTACTTTTGTTTACATTAACTTTCAGATTCCTCCTCCTACACACTGTCCCAAATTCATTCACCAAACCTTGCAACTCCCATTCATCTTCACTCAACAGCACTGTATTATCAGCAAACAGCAACACCGGAAGCTTCCAAATCTCACCCTCATTCATTAGAGCCACCCCCACATCCACTGCCCTACCCTGCACCTCCTTTACAACCCCATCCATGTATATATTAAACAGCAATGGAGACATCACACAACCCTGTTTCAGTCCCACATTGAGATCAAAGAACTCACTCAGCTCACCATCCATTCGCACCGTAGCCCTAGCTCCCTCGTACATACTCTTCACAGAACTCAACAATTTCCCCTCCACTCTATATATTCTTAATACCTTCCACATACCTCGTGAGTTGTACTGGTGATATTTTTCCCCTGATCCTTCTTGTGCTGAATAATGAGATCGCTGTTCCTCTCCTCATCGTTGCAGACGAGAATTATGGAGGGCCGTGGCTCGCATCCCAAGAATTCGAGCGCTGTAGCCGCGGCCTAACCTCTAACACATTAAATCACTCCCCCCCCCCTTTAGTTCATGGAATCAAAGTAAATATCGGCTGGTCCATTTGTTCATTTGATTACGGTCCATGTTATTATTGGTCCTTTTGATCATTGTGTCTAGTTTATATGAGATTCTTCCGTTGTGCATTTAGTCTTAGAGAATATTCTTTGGTGATAATCTTTAAGTTCCTTCCTGACGAGTCCGTCAGAGACCACGGGACTATATCCATGCATATCAGTATTCTTGGAATACTAATCTTGTGTATAAAGATACATATTGCTGGAGTTATTCTGTAAATCCTCATTATTGAATATTAACTTAGTTCGTGAAGATTCATATTTCTAAAAAGTGTAACAGTATTCTTTGAATATTCAGTTTGAGAAGATTCATATTTTTGTTGATATAGATCCTCATTATATTTTGTCTGGTATATTTCACAGTTTGAAGAGCAATTTGTATTTCAGTCCTTAATGCTTAGCGAATCTTGGGTTAAGTCATATCGAGTTTTGAATTTTTGTTATCCTCCAAGGAGTGGTTCAGACGAGGTTGAGTGCCCCGCAAGGTGTGCTAATATCTAACTACTCACGCCCTCTCTAATAAGATCTCGCTACCTCATTTCTCATAAAGCCATAATCCTCAAATAAGATCACATTACCCTATTTCTCTATAATCTCTAAAATTTTCGACGTTATACTGGAGGTATCTAAATTCTGATCATTACACTGGTGACTAATCCTCAGCATCGTATTGGTGGCGTATCAAAATTTTCGTTATTATCCTGGTGGGCAGCGTTGGCATAAAAATTTCCATTATTACATATGCACTGCCAATGACAGCAACATTTGTCACAGGCCATCCCGACTCAAGCCTGGATGGTGAAGTTGCCCTTCTTAGTCCATCATATTCGTTGAAGTTAATACTAAAGTCAACATCGAGAAAATGCATGTAGTATGTAATATATTACACTGACTTCTTTGTTTCATATTTCAGAACGTTTTACTCTTTTTTTTTTCTTTTAATGTTAATAACACCATATACTTTAATGTCTCAATATGTTATTTTTATTTTGGAAAGGTTTATACATTCAAGGCCATCTGAAACTTGAAACTCAATTATAGTGATAACGCGACTACTAATTTATTATGAGATATAATTTAGTGCTTGAATATTACCTGTTAATATCATATAGATAATACGATATGAACTTCATTCGTCATCATTATAAACATAGTATCTATAGAGATCCCCTCTTTCCAGAAAAAAATCACTGTCTCGAAGGAGCAAGAGCTCCAAACACTCATATATAACATGAAGGAACAGTCAGATTTTATCATTCCCACGTTACAGTTAGCATGACGCCTGACAGTTGCGTTAGCCTTGTGGTCCTGATATATGACCAGCTTTTCTAAATACTGACTCATATCATCTTCCTCGAACCTTACCTTTTCGACTATGTTTTTTATAAATAAGATTTTAAAAATGGTTGGGTTGACTTATTCTTGTAAGAGTGATCTTTGATTAATAGCTTTCAAATTAAAATCGTTTTATCCTTTGCTTACCCTAAGCTCTTTCAACAACTTCGGTCTAAATCGAATGAGTTGTGTTATAGTATCGAACTTTTATCCATACCTTGAACTTGGCCTTTAACCAATTATCCTTTAAATCGAATTAATTCATTCTTCCCCTACTGGATACCCTTCCACTTGGTCTGATCTTGTTCGATCAAAACAATTCATATACATCTTTCCCTGTGACATTGACCTTTGACGTTATGTTCTCATTGTCATCATCATCATCATCCCGACCTCCTTTCCCACGCTAGTTCAGGATGAGTAGCAACGTCGAAACAGCCCAAATTTGCCCAGTCCAATTAGCCACGCATCCATTCACTCATCATTCAAGCCCCAGGCATGCTGGCTCTATATGATACGCCAAAAACTTTCACCACATTCTGTAGCTTCACATAAACATATCCGATGGAGTCAATCCGAACGCTGCCTTGTTGAAAAGAGTTGTCAAATCCCTGATCATGCACTTCTTACAACATTCATCCAGCCAGCTCGGTCTCATGTCAGTCCCCTGGCCTCACCGACTTCCATTCCTCTCCTCCTAACTCATCCACCACATCCCTGCATCTTCTCCTTGGCCTACCTCGCCTCCTCCCGCCTTCAAATTCGCTCAGATATGCCCTTTTCATCACTCTATTGTTATCCATTCTCTCCACATGACCATGCAGTCTCAGTACACTTTCTTCGATTCTTGGGTCCACGGTCATCCTTGCTGCATATTTCAGGAATCACATTATTTCGTACCCTATCCTCTCTCTGTACTCCACATTTATTCTTCAGCAGTCGCATCTCCACTCCCCTCGCTCTTAACTTTTCACTTTCATGCCGCACCATAGTCTCACATCCATATATTTAAAGTGACACTAACACATCTTCATGTAAGACTCACTGAGCTACAACACTTAAGCCTCTGTTTCTTATCAAGACCTTTATAGCACCAGCTACTTTCCTTCCTTGTGTCATTCTGCTTCCCACTACTTTTGCACATTTTCCTTTTTTTTTTTTTTTTAAATCACTCTACCCAGGTAACTGAATTGTCTCACCTATTCCAGTCTCTTTCCATTCACTGTAACATCACAGTGAGAGTCACCTTCTCTCTCGGTTACCATCACTTTGCTCTTTTCTGCATTTACTCTTAGGGCATGACGTTCACAGACATGAGCAAAACTCTGCACTAGTTTACCAAGTTCTTGTCCGGTGTTTGCAAGTTGCACTGCATCATCAGCATACGACAAATTTGAGATATTCCAATCATCACAATTCATTACCAACTTCAGCCCTCTCTCTGTTACTCGCGTTTTTACGCTCTCATCACCCGATCACAGAACCTTGGGGGCATCACACAACCTTGTCGCACGCCTACACTGACAGTGATCCATTCACTTAGATGCCCATTTACCCTTATACAGTACATGCCTCACGACCACCGTAAAAACTCTAGACGGCACCTAACAGCTTACCATCTACACCGTTCTTGCTCAAAGCCTTCCACAGCTCTTCTATGTCTACTTTGTTGTATGCTTTTTCCAGATCCATAAATGACATAAACACCTTACAGTCCTTCTCACAAGCCTTGTTCACTATCTGTCTCACTGCAAATATTTGATCCACACATCCTCGGCCACTCCCAGAGCCATCCGGTTCATCACTCACTAGGACTTCCGATATCTCTCTTACTTTATAATAACTCATCTATATACCTTCCTTACAACACTCAATAAACTTATATCACGATAATCCTTGGACTCACTTCGCTTACCTATATTTTTGTACAGGTGTACATTCACAGCCTTTTTCCACTCTGCTGGCACAGTTTCACGTATCCATGCCTTCTTGCATATCTCCAACAAGCACTTCATTCCGCTCTGTCGACTACACTTAATCATCTCTGCATACACCTTATCAACACTCATCTACTTTCCCATCTTCAGCCGCTTCACAGCGTGATATTCTCAAAAAAAAAAAAAAAAAAAAAAACAGATCCAACCTCATGTCTGATCCTCATACTTTACACTAAATTTCTGGACTATCGGATCTAGACTGATTTCAACTTTTCCGCAGAACTACACAAACACAGAGACAGCTCTAGACTCACACACACACACACACACACACACACACACGAGAAAAAATACATAGTGAAAAAAATATAGACGCACAGCAATGCATATGAACAGAGATCACCTTCCACACATACACGCTGCCTTAACGTCATAGCCACACATAAAAAAGAAAAAAAGTCAAAGCTGAAAAACTCACACACACACACACACACACACACACACACACACACACACACACACACACACACACACACACACACACACACACATGTAGAAACTTCGTAGCTTCTTGTAGTGTGTTTTGTCGATCAGTTATACATATATTAGACTCGTGGACGAGCGGTTGGTATACGTGAGTAGTTTTGTAAGTAGATAATCTTCGTTCCCTTTGTCATGCAATGAGAGGAGAGGTAAAGATTAGTATGGGACTATTTTTATTTGTCTTTGAAATATTAACAAAGTCTCTCAAACACGAGTGAAGTATATAGTACCGCTGTTACCTCCCCACTGTCTCACTCTACTGTATCTCTCTTTGTCACCCTCTCGCCCCTGTTGCTGGCCTCCTTCTCCCCACTACCTGTCGGTTCTATGGCTAGCCCCTTTCTCATCTCTAATTCCTACATTCTCGTTTAGCAGGGGTCGTGTCACGTGGACTATACTGTTGTAGAAGCTTCTAGAACACTGTAAATCTGTGTGTATAAACTGCTTCCGGTGCATGTCAAGCATTCCTTCACTTAAAGGTTGCAAGCCCATTTCCTTTAGGTCGATTCTCGCTGACACACTTCCTATATCTCCGCCTGGCATGGTGCTTCTATCTATCTATCTATCTATGAGTTGTATTATAATATGGAGTCCTGACATCGCTCGGTCACACCAGTTGGTCGTCCTCTGACAAAAATCATCATTGACATATGCTAATCTATTAATACATAACATTGATTATAATATTGAATAGATATAATATTCATGTTAATATTGCAATGATCCAGTAATATTACATTTTAAACATGTTGTATGCATAATTTAACAAATGCAATATGGTTAAATTGGTTTTTGTATGACATATTGTAAGATGTGTACAGTGTGTAAAAACAGTCATATGCATATAGGCCTAATTGTGCAATGGTAATACTGTTAGGTCATTACATTACATATGGAGTTATCCCTTTTGTAATGTCTAATATTTCACCAAACTTGCATGATGATTCTGGTAATACAGAATTGTAGCAACATTGTATGAATTGTTACATAATTGTATTTTTTTTGTACATAACTGTATTATAATAACTGTGGCAACTGTAAAGTAATTGTATTAACATTGTAGTAATATTGTAGTAACATTGTAGTAATTCAGAATTGCAGTAACATTGTATGAATTGTTACATAACAATATTTTTATTGTACATAATTGTATTGTAATTGTAACATGTCGTTTGTAGTTACATAAGTGTAACAATTGTAACATAATTCTAGTAACACTGTAGTAATATTGTAGTAACATTGTAGTAGTACAGAACTGTAACATTGTATGAATTGTTACACAATTGTATTGTAATCGTTACATATCGTTTGTAGTTACATAACTGTAGCAAGTGTAACATAATGCAATCGTTTGTCGTTACATAATTGTAACTGGAGTCCTGACATCGCTAATCCGGTCATGCTGCGATCGATGATAGTGATGATGTGCCTTGCCACTGGCTTGTGGAGAACAACAATTTGCTTTTTGTTTCACTTATAGAAATTTATGTGGTATTTTGGCATTTGTAGTAACACACCTATTATCATTTGTTTGTTATGCGATCTTACTGTATTTTTTTTTCTATAGTTTGTTTTTCTTTGCTTGTCTATGCTTTTTCGGTGTTGTCCGAGATTGCATAATTCCTGGCTAATTCCCTTGGGACCCTTTTTTAAGGTTTAGTTTATGTTGCACAGATATTACTGAAAATGATATTATATAGCCCCATATTTTTTTATTTTATATTAAAAATATATGTATACATTATATACAGTATTAACTATATACACTGACTTGTTGTTCACTTGTACCTATCGTGGGCAATATATGTGTCAGCATTGTGTGGAAATCTTTGTCTCCACGATTGTGTGGAAGATGTTGTTCATTCTTGCTAACGTCATTTGTGTTTGCCATTTTTTTTTCTTCTGGTTTTCCTTGTAACTTAATTTGTCTGTTTCCACTAGGTAGCTTTAATTAATAAATGTTTAATACAGTTCTTTTAATCGCTCACTGAGTAACTGTGATAGTATATTTTCTTTATTACTTTGTAGATGTAATAATGTATAGCTGCATGTATGAAACACGTATTTTATGGTGGTATAAATGGTAACACTCGTTGGTAGTAAGTAAATGCTATAATAAATAAATGAATATATACAGTGCAGAGTATTTATTGCTGGTGCAAGTATTTAGTGATTGAATTATGCAGATAATTGAAGTAGGTATATGATTTAAGTTGTAACTATACAGCACGTTTTATATGTTTGTGCAAAAGGTGGCGTCTACCCCTGTGTCTATTACTGTGTATTGTATAAATGAAGTAACTATGTAACTCACTAATTTTTACCGTGGTGGGAATGGTGTTAGTGATGGTGCAGGTGGTGAGTTGATTGACGTGTTGATTGACGTCGTAGAAACTGGAAGATTGTTTGTATCAGTATTTTGTTAAATTACTGGCAAGGCGTCGTGTGACCTCTTCATCTCTACATCAGCATGATGATCGGGGAGACGGAGGGGGGGGGGGTGGAGAGATTTCTGTCAGGAGCTGGTTGTGAGTTGTTGGTTGTAAGAGGTATTGTTTTTCTATCTTGATAATGTAGACCCAACTGTACACTCGTAGGCTCGTAGACTCGTAGGCTTGTAGACTCTTAGGCTTGTAGACTTGCAGACTCATTAACTAGTAAACTCGTAAACATGTAAACTCGTTCATTTTACTGTATACTCGCTTGTGGTTACTTGATTGCAGAACTGTAGTTTCTTGATTGTGTACAATCAACTGTAGAACTGAAGCTGATATTGGTTACAGTCTTGCCTGCTTTTGTAGAAATTCTCTGTAGTTTTGAAGATGAGGTTCGTACATCTGCTGCCACCATATCTTATAGAAACTTCGTAGCTTCTTCTACTGTGTTTTGTAGATCAGTTATACATATATTAGACTTGTGGGTGAGCGGTTGTTATACGTGAGTAGTTTTGTAAGTAGATAATCTTAGTTCCCTTTGTCATGCAATGACAGGAGAGGTAAAGATTAGTATGGGACTATTTTTATTTGTTTGGAAATATTAACGAAGTCTCTCACACATGAGTGAAGTATAGAGTCCCGCTGTTACCTCCCCACTATCTCACTCTATCTCTCTCTGCCACTCTATCGCCCCTGTTGCTAGCCTTCTTCTCCCCACTACCTGCCTGTTCTATGGCTAGCCCCTTTCTCATCTCTAATTCCTACATTCTCTTTTAGCAGGGGTCATGTCATGTGGCCTATACTGCTGTTGAAGCTTCTAGAACACTGTCTGTGCGTATGTGCTGCTTCCGGTGCACGTCAAGCATTCCTTCACTTAAAGGTTGCAAGCCTATTTCCCTATGGTTGATTCTTGCTGACACACTTCCTATCTCACCCCCTGGCATGGTGCTTCTATGTATCTATGTATCTATCTTTCTATGAGTTGTATTATTATAATATGGAATTTGAAAGGAGTTATTGCGATAAAACGATTTTTTTTTTTTTTTTTTTTTTTTTGCGTACAGCCTGGCCTTGGCCCAGTTTGGCCCAAAATTTAATCAGGTGATCAGAAGGGCATATTCCATCACCCCTGTAAAATTTTAGTCAAAATCGAACCAATAGTTTTTTGCGTAAAGTTGTTAACAGAGACAGATGGATAAGCAAATAAAGAAACAAACAGAGAGACAAACCGAGTGAAAACAATATCAGTCCCCGAGCCCCTCTGGGGCGGGGACGGGTAACAGACAGACAAGAGAAGAAATAGATGCAGAAAAAATACAGGTGCACACAGACACAAACACAGGAATAGAGATCCCCCGACACCCATACACACTGCCGTCATGGCATCACGTAAAGAAAAAAAAAAGTCAGACAGAAACACACACACACACACATACACGTCCACCGATCCACCCACAAATCCACCTACCCACCTGTCCCCCCCACACACATATTTACACAGGAACCCCCCCAACACACACACACACACACACACACACACACACACACACACACACACACACACACACCGCTCGCTGGTGCAGTGGTAACGCTCTCGCTTGCCAACTGGTGGACGGGAGTTCGCGCCTCGCTCAGGTTGCGAAAAGTTTCACTGACGAAGTGGGTGGTTACTGTCCCCCTTGAGCAAGGGGACGGGTGTGTGCGTGTGTGAAGGTCACAGCCTTGCCCTTAGATCGGACTATATGAGCTCTCAGCTCCCTTCCGGGAGGGTAAAAGCTGACGATCACGACCATCAAGTGATCCTGACCGACCCGGTGAATTACACACAGACACACACACACACACACACACATATATACATATATATATATATATATATATATATATATATATATATATATATATATATATATATATATATATATATATATATATATATATATATATATCTTTCTACATGGCCTGCCCACCTCCATTTGTTCTTTTATAACTTCTATAATATCTTTGACTTTAGTCTGCTCTCTCACCCAAGTTGATCTTTTCCTGTCTCTTAAAGATATTCCCAACATCGACCTTTCCATTGCTCTCTGAGAACGGATTAATTTATTTTCCATTGATTTTGTCCGTTTCCAGGTCTCACAACCATACGTCATAGCTGGAATTATTCATTCGTTATATACGTTTCGTTTCATACAAACTGGTAAGCTACTTTTCATAAAGTCTCTATGTTTCCCGAGAGCTTTGCATCCAACTGTAATGCGTCTTTTTATTTCGCTATCATGATCTTTCGTTAATTTAATATTTGTCTCAAGTAGTTGTACTCCTTAACTTCATTAAGAATTTCATTGCTTATACTGGTAACGCTCTTTGGTGTTTGTGGATTAAACATTACTCGTACTTTAGTTTTACTTCGGTTCATCTTCAGTCCTACTTTCAGACTTTCTCTGTTCAGCTCATTTAACGTTTCTTGCAATGCCTCCGCTGTTTCTGAGATTAGGACAATGTCATCTGCAAATCTTAAATGGTTTAGCTTTTCTCCATCTATGTTCACTCCTTTGTTTTCTCAGTCTAGCTTTCTGAAAATACTTTCTAGGCATGCTATAAATAATTTTGGTGAAATTGTATCTCCCTGACGCACGCCCTTCTCAATCTTAATTTTTTCTGAGTCCTTATGTAATTTAACTGTAGCAGTTCCCTTTTTATATAATTTATGTTTTCGAGCAGTTTTACAATGTTCTCATTCACTCCATGTTCTCGCAATGACTTTATAATTGGTATGTGCTCCACTGAGTCGAAAGCCTTTTCGTAATCAACAAAACCTAAGCAAAGTGGTATATTATATTCTATAGTTTTCTCTATTAGCTGGTTCATTGAATATAGAAGATCAATGGTCGAATACCCGCTTCGGATTCCTGCTGTTCACGAGGTTGGTTTTCCTCCAAAATTGTTGTTATTCTTTTCGTAGTTTTCGTACGGACTTTAGTGAAGAGTTTGTAAATGACTGATATTAAGCTAAAGGGTCGATAGTTACTAAGATCTTTTGAGTCGCCTTTTTTGTAGAGTAAAATAACTATTGCATTACGCCATGTTTCGGGAATTTTCTTTTGTTTTATACATTGGGTAAATAAGTCAGCAAGCCTATTTTGTATTTCTACTCCGGCATCCAACAGTAAATCTGTTACTATTCCATCTTCGCCCGGAGCCTTCCCTCTTTTCATATTATTAAGACATATTTACTTCGTCTGATGTTACCTCAGGTAATTCACTTGCGTCAACTGAAAAGTTAGCTATTGGTATTACTGTCTTTGATGCATACAGTTCTTTGTAAAAATTTTCAACTCTCTTCACCATCTTATCTGCATTTAATGATTTCACTTTTTTTTTTTCTTTCAGTGATGTCATTTGTTGCTTTCCTAGTGCCATTTTACTTCGGACCTGTTTCAGAGTTTTTTCCATTTTTGATGGTTTCTTTGATCTGATCCATGTTTCTCTTTCTTATTTCTTCTCTTTGTCTTTTGTTCATAAGCTTATTTAATTCTGCTTGTTCTATTTCGTTTTTCTTTGTCTTTACTTTCATTTCCTTTCGTTTCTTCATAAGCTCGAGTGTCTTTTCTGAATATTTCTTGGCTTTGGTTGTATTAGGTTTTCCTGCGACCTCTGCTGATTCTCTTAGCACTTTTGTTAGTCTGTCATTCAGCTCATCAATGTCACATTCAGCATTACTTAGAGCCTGAAATCTGTTCCTTATTTCCAACTGAAAGGCTGCTTTGTTTTCATTTACTATTACTGGGCATATCTTTTTATCTTTAATCATATTTTTTCTTTCATTTCTGAAATTGAATCTGGCTGTGCAGCCCATCATTCTATGATCACTACCTATATTTACTTTATTGATGAGTGTGACATTTGTGATCGTGTTATTCTTATCTGCAATAATGAACTTTATTTCGATCTTTTTTTCTCCATTTGGCCTTCTCCAGGTCCACTTTCTTCCTGTTCTTTTGTTGAAGAATGTGTTCATTATTCTCATGTTAAACATTTCAGCAAAATTTACAAGCATTTCTCCTCTTTCATTCCTTTCTCCCACTCCAAATTTTCCCATACAAGCGTCTCCATTTGTCGACTTCCCAACTTTTGCATTGAAGTCTCCCATGAGTATAGTATATGTTGTCTTTTTTTCTTCCATAATCTGGGAGATGTCATCATAGAATGTTTCTATTTCTTCATCTGGGCTTTGAGAAGTTGGTGCATATACTTGTATGACTTTCATGGTATATTTTTTGCATAGTCTAATGACAACAAATGCTGCTCTGTCAGAGACACTGCTGAATTTAACAATGTTGTCTGCAAGATTTCTGTTAATTAGAAATCCTACACCACTCTTTCATTTTCCTTTCCTCTGTAGTAAAATAAGTGTTTGCTATCTTCGAGCTGAATTACTTTTTCTTCTTTTCTGCGGATCTCACTCAAACCTACAATATCCCAACTAATTTTTTCCAGTTCAATCATCAGGTTGTCAAGTTTGTAATCTTCTGTGAGGCTTCTTGCATTGTATGCATAGATCTTCATTGATTTCAGTTTGTTTAACATCCAAGAGTCTAATTTTTCAACACAGTGCCTACTCACACTCGGTACCACACTGCCCGTAAGCACAGGAGGCAGTGTGGTTGGACCTTTAGTAGACGATGATCCAACAGGAACGCTCGTCAAATCATTTGCAATAGAACTCATGTTTGGTTGGGAAGATTGTGGCAAATAATCTCACCTCCCTGCCACATAGTTCCTGATGAGATGTAATTTTTTTGTCACCTTATTCGTTATATTCGGTGGAGCCCTATATATCTATAGGGGGACCCATGGTACGTGCCATCTAAGACGACACCTCGTATATCTACAAGGCCTTCCCCCATCTGCCACTCGGGGATGCGCCAGGTAGCAGTGGGATCCTGCCCCTGGATATATATATATATATATATATATATATATATATATATATATATATATATATATATATATATATATATATATATATATATATATATTGTTACGGAACAGAGAAAGATAATGTACACTTTAAGTGAGAATACTAAAAATCACTACTGTCCCGTAAAGTTCCAGGTTCAAAACAAAAGAGTTAGGTAAAATTACAAGTTAAAGTTTAATGCTCAAACTAACAACAAAACATTCAGGACTCATAAGGATAATGTAATGGCAAAAAACAGGTTAAATATATGGTTAGCTGCAATAGCCTCTATTAACACGAAATTAGCAAGAGTAAATTTATTTAAGTCAGCCCTGATAAAATGACAATACCAGATAATACTCAGTGAATGCAAGATATATTATTACAGATACAAAATATTATTAATAAGGGCTGACACCCAAAACACATGAATCACAAAAACCCCACTAGGCCTAAGAATTAACACCTTACGCTACACAGTACAAGAAAAAATGCAATAACAGTTATACTCAAATTACACAGCTGCTAGATGGTTGGAGACTTCCTGAGCACTCACAATAATAACAACTGTACAGGGGAGGACAGAGATGTGAACAAAATGAGGAGTAGATCTAAGTGGCAATAATGCAGAGACTGGGCTCATTATATAGGGGCCGGCAGAGCTTGATACAACTTGTAAGAAGGACGCGCAAATGAAGCCATGGGGACAAAGAGTTGACAATCCTGCTCTGAACAACAGAAAGAACGACTTACTTTACTATAACGGTAGAAGGGGGGACTGAGGTAGAACACGCTCGTGATCAAACATGCAGCATACTGTACGTTAGAATTACACAAAGGATGATGAAATCATAGGCTATGTAACACCTCCCCACAAAGAAAAAGAAATTTACAAAGGAAATTTCTTATTATTCTAAAACAATCTTTCTAAAGTCCAGATTGCAATCTGCAATAACATTTTCTTTCCCCTTGACATGTTGTATGTCTAATGAATGCTCCTGAAGAAGTAGACTCCATCATGTCAATCTCTGATTTTTATCTTTAAACTTACTAAGGAATTTCAGTGGGTTATGATCGGTATAAATGACTATGGGGTCAAAACCAGAACACAAATAAAATGAAAAATGCTGTAAACCCAAAATCAAGGCCAAAAGCTCTTTCTCAATAGTTGAGTAGTTCTTTTGAGGTGGAGTGAACTTCTTACTGTAATAAGATACAGGGTGTTCAATACCCTGATCATCCTCTTGCAGCAAAACAGCCCCAGCTCCTGTATCACTTGCGTCAACAGCTATCTTAAAAGGCTTAACAAAATTTGGAGTAGCGAGCACTGGCTGACTTAATAGGATAGCTGTAAGTTTGTTGAAAGAGGATTCACAGTTATCGGTCCAGACAAATTTAACTCCCTTTTTCAGTAGGTCTGTAAGTGGTGATACAAGAATTGAAAAGTTAAGAACAAATCTCCTGTAATAACCTACCATTCCCAAAAATCTTTGTAGCTCTTTCCTACTTTTAGGTCTGGGAAGATCACTTATAACCTGAACCTTAGCTCCTGGTGGTGCAATATGTCCATCACCAATTACGTACCCAAGGTACTGAACTTTAGCTTGACCAAACTCACACTTTGTTAAATTAGCTACAAGATTAACCTGAACCAAACACTCAAGAAATTTACTGACATGGCATAGGTGATCTTTCCAGTTGTCACTGAAGATTAATACATCATCAATATAAACAACACACCCTGCCAAACCCTCTGTTACAACATTCATGAGCTTCTGAAATGTGGCTGGTGCATTCTTCATACCATATGGCATTAAAGAACATGCAAAAGTCTTTCCTAGTGTTACAAAACATGAGATCTCCCTAGCACGTTCAGTCATAGGTACTTGCCAGTATCCCTTTAACAAATCAAACTTACTTATGTACCTAGCCTTTCCGATCTTGTCTATGCAATCTTCCACACGAGGGAGAGGGTAAGTGTCTGTTTTGGTTATCTGATTAACACGTCTGTAGTCGATGCAAAGCCGCTGTGACCCACCTGGCTTAGGGACCAGAGTGACAGGAGAACTCCACTCGCTCTGACAGGGCTCAATCATCTTGTGGTCCGACAGGTAGCCAAGCTCCTTCTGGATGAGAGGAACTTTTACTGGGTTCACACGGTAAGGAGGCAATTTAATTGGCTTTGCGCCTCCAACATCGACATCATGCATCAACACAGTGGTTCTTCCTGGAGTAGCACGGAACACTTGCGGGTACTCCTGCAGTAATGCCAAAAACTCCTGCCTGTCCTCGGGAGCTAGATGAGAAAGCTTAGTCTGGAGATCATTCATGATATCAGGATTCTTCTCCAAACTATCACTCAGGCTCATGTTGCATGGGAGAACTTCACTTGCAGACTCGGGTGGAACAGCTACAGTGCAGACTGGATTATTTTCTTTCCGCCTGTGATATAACTTTAGCATGTTGATGTGACAAAGTTGCTTGTTCTTTCTACGATCTGGTGTGGCGATGACAAAGTTGACATCACTGAGTTTCTTCTCCACAAAATAAGGACCACTAAACTTGGCTTGAAGAGGTTGCCCATGCACTGGTAGCAGAATCAAAACCTGATCTCCTGGCTGAAAGTGGCGTAACCTGGACTTCTTATCATACCAAGTCTTCATCTTCTCCTGAGCAGCTCCTAAATTCTCTCTCGCCAGCTGTAAAGCAGTGGACAGCTGTTCTTTGAACTTCATCACATACTTCAGCAGGTTGACGTCATCTTCCTCCGACAGCCAGCATTCCTTGAGTAGCTTAAGGGGTCCTCTTACTTCATGGCCAAACAGTAGTTCAAAAGGTGAGAAGCCCAGTGATTCATTTGGAGATTCTCTTGCGGCAAATACAACGAATGGAAGACCTTTATCCCAGTCTTTCTGATGTTCCAAACAGTATTTCTTGAGCATCGATTTGAGTGTTTGATGATATCTCTCCAACGCTCCTTGGGTCTGGGGATGGTAAGCTGAAGACGTGATCTGGGTGATGCCCAACTCTTTCAGAGACTGCTTGAAAACATTTGACATGAAATTACTTCCCCGGTCTGACTGTACCTCCTTGGGCAGACCAAACTTTGTGAAGAACCCTAGCATTTCCTTAACCACGTTCTTTGCTGAGATATTTCTAAGTGGAATGGCTTCAGGATAACGAGTATCCATATCAATCAGGGTCAACACATAAGAAAATCCTGAAGAAGTCTTAGGAAGAGGGCCCACAATATCCACCAACACACGGGTGAATGGCGCCTCAAAAGGAGGAATGGGAACTAGAGGTGCAACCTTTTTGGTCTGATTACACTTCCCCACAACTTGACAGGTGTGACAAGACTTACAATACCAGGAAACATCCCTGAAGATACCTGGCCAGTAGAAGTGTTTCAAAATGCGTGCCACAGTCTTCCTCACTCCAAGGTGTCCTGCCAAACTGGAATCATGAGCCACTCTAATGATATCCTGCCTACAAACACGAGGGATGACAACTTGATGTACAACCTCCCATTCACAGTCGGCTGATGCTGTTGGGGGTCACCACTTCCTCCTAAGTACTCCTGACTTTATATAATAACAAGTAGAAGCACCAGCTGACTCTTCCTCACTGCAAGCAGAGTTAGCTAGACCTTTCAACTCGGTGTCAGCAACCTGCAACTCAACCAACTCTTGACGAGACAAATTATCAACACTACGGGGTACTGCCTCATCTGGTGAGTGGTCCAAATTAGCAAGAAAAGTGTCAGCTAGGATAACATCATCATCATCATTATCCTCTAAGTCACCAGTAACTTTAGACTTAACCCTAGTGACAGCACATGCAGGGAATACATCAGGGACATCACAATCCTGGGTTGCAGCCACTGGCTCACTAGACAACTGAGGAGCTGGACACACTTGACTTCCACCAATATCATTTCCAAATAAGAAAGTTACACCTGACATTGGGAGTGTCTCAACCAACCCAACCATAACGGAACCATTAACAAAACCAGACTCTAAATTCACTCTGCACAGAGGGACAGAGAAGTAATTATTCCCTACACCTTGTAAGATTACAGTTTCATCAGAGGAATTAACATTAGAGCCTAGAACACTGGTCAGCATAAGGGATTGGCAAGCACCTGTATCACGATATATTTGAACTGATTTCCTGTCATTACTGTCCAGAGGACTGACAAAACCATCAGACAGGAAAGTAGCACATGAACTCTTGAGAGTGTCACCCACGTTACTGCTCAAAAGAGGAGCTCCATCATGAGAATTTAATTTACCCCTCAAACCAGGTTCAGTTAACTCAGTTAAAGAATTCTGGGAACTCTCAAGGGTGGACACTAGAGCAATTGACTGAATATTTAAAGACTCCTTTTTGTTCACATCACGCTGTCTCCTGAAACATTTCTCCGTAGTATGACCAAGCTTACTACAATAAGTACATTTACTTTTCTGAAATCTAGAGGTGAAGCTGGTATTTACTTCCTGAGAAACATCATCTTTATTCTCTTTCCTGTTACCTGTACTCTGAGTAGAGGCAACGTACTTACACTCAGCTTTCCTTTTTTCTCTAGAATATCTCTTGTGAGTGAGAACGTATTCATCAGCTAAAACTGCCGCATCAGACAAATTATCTATTCTTTTCTCATCAAGATATAGGCTTACATCTTTATTAATACACCTTTTGAAGTCCTCCAGCAAAATCATCTGCTTAAATTTGTCAAAATCAGAATCCACATTCTTAGAATTTAACCACTGCTCTAACAGAGCTTCTTTGATTTTTGCATACTCAACATGGGATTGCTTATCTTGCTTATAAGTTGTCCTAAATTTTACTCTATAGTCTTCAGGAACAAGCTCATAGGCCTTAAGAATCAAGCTCTTGACTACATCATAATTATCAGATTGATCCTGAGGCAAAGATGCATAAGTTACTTGAGCTTTACCGGTGAGAACAGTTTGAAGGAGTACTGGCCAATTCTTTTTGGGCCAATTAAAACCTGTAGCTACCCTCTCAAACAACTGAAAATACTTTGTTAAATCAGATTCATTAAAAGGAGGGACAAGTTTAACATTTTTAGCCATATCAAAATCATCAGAGCTAGATGATCCAGTTCCACCTTGTTTCATGCGATACTCATGGTCTGCCTGAATCCTAGCAAGTTCAACTTGTGCCTGAAACTCAGCCTCCTGAATACGAGCCTGAGACTGAGACTCAGCCTCCTTAGCACGAGCCTGAAACTCAGCTTCCTTAACAAGCCTCCCGCAGAGCTAGCTGTAACTTAGCTATTTCAATCTGCGTTTGCTCATTTGGAGGAGTTACATTAAACAAGCTTTTATTAATCATGCCAACAATTTGATCTTTAGAATGATGAGAGTGAACTGCAATTCCCAATTGCTGAGCAACAAGCTTAAGTTCATTCTTTGTTCTGTTTTCTACATCACACACTGTTTGCACATTTGACAAAAAATCTTTGGCTTCATCAAGAGTAGTAATAATAGACATCATGAATAATCACAGTCACAGAATATCAAGCAATATCCTTATGATAATATCCTGAATATCCTGATAAGAGGTCGCCAAATTTATGTTACAGAACAGAGAAAGATAATGTACACTTTAAGTGAGAATACTAAAAATCACTACTGTCCCGTAAAGTTCCAGGTTCAAAACAAAAGAGTTAGGTAAAATTACAAGTTAAAATTTAATGCTCAAACTAACAACAAAACATTCAGGACTCATTTGGATAATGTAATGGCAAAAAACAGGTTAAATATATGGTTAACTGCAATAGCCTCTATTAACACGAAATTAGCAAGAGTAAATTTATCTAAGTCAGCCCTGATAAAATGACAATAGCAGATAATACTCAATGAATGCAAGATATATTATTACAGATACAAAATATTATTAATAAGGGCTGACACCCAAAACACATGAATCACAAAAACCCCACTAGGCCTAAGAATTAACACCTTACGCTACACAGTACAAGAAAAAATGCAATAACAGTTATACTCAAATTACACAGCTGCTAGATGGTTGGAGACTTCCTGAGCACTCACAATAATAACAACTGTACAGGGGAGGACAGAGATGTGAACAAAATGAGGAGTAGATCTAAGTGGCAATAATGCAGAGACTGAGCTCATTATATAGGGGCCGGCAGAGCTTGATACAACTTGTAAGAAGGACGCGCAAATGAAGCCATGGGGACAAAGAGTTGACAATCCTGCTCTGAACAACAGAAAGAACGACTTACTTTACTATAACGGTAGAAGGGGGGACTGAGGTAGAACACGCTCGTGATCAAACATGCAGCATACTGTACGTTAGAATTACACAAAGGATGATGAAATCACAGGCTATGTAACAAGATATATATATATATATATATATATATATATATATATATATATATATATATATATATATATATTGTTCAAAAGCGAGATTTGTCAGCTGGATACTAGAGAAGCAGCTCGACGTTTCCCGATGTTTACGGTAGCTAGTTCCGGTACAAGTCAGTTGCCAGTTTATCTGCTGTTTGTGAGCGTAGTTATTTCATAGGTTGTACATTAGCTTTTGTTCTTTTTCTTTATAATGTTTTATTTAAGTGATTGCTTATTAAATTATGTAATTTAAGTTCGCATGGTAAATGATTTAGAGTGTTATGTAGTGTGCGACATCTCTGGCATGTTTTCATATCTCCGAGTTGGCAACTGTTATTCTCATAGAATGTAGACGAGTCTCGAATAATGTGAACCAATATAAACTGGGGTAGAGATTGTTTCAGGTCCGGCATCTGTGTGTGTGTATATATATATATATATATATATATATATATATATATATATATATATATATATATATATATATATATATATGGCCTTAATGACCAGGGGCTTTGGCCCCAATGGTCGATTGGCCCAAAAAAAAAAAAAATACAGGTTCAGTCAGGTTTCAGGTTAGTTTGAGTGAAGTGCAGTCGGTTTTCAGTTCAGTTTGAGTGTAGTGCAGTGCTGGTAGTGAAGTTTGTTAAGTGTTGCTGGCAAGCATTGAGAGTGACTGCAGTTTGTGAAGATTATTTTCGGTACTTGTGAAAACAGTGAAGTGTTGTCAAGCATTAAAATTATGTAATATCAGCGAAGTGTTGTCAGACATTAAGTCTAATAGCAGTAAAGTTTGCATAGCTCCAGTACTTGTGAGAATAGTGAAGAGAAGTTGGAAAGCATTAAATGGAATTATCTGGAAAACAAGGAGAGTGAACTTTACGGAGCCAGTGTTTATTTTCACCTCAGCTGATCTTGTGTACTGTACACCTTAAGGCTGACCATAGGAAGAACAACTCACTGGGCAACGTCCTTCATGTACTGAACTGCTGCTGTTGGAACCTGTTGTAGTGTGGGGTGCGGACGTAACAATATATATATATATATATATATATATATATATATATATATATATATATATATATATATATATATAAGGAGAGAGAGACAGACAGACAGACAGACAAACAAACAGAGAGGTGGGCACCCAGTACACAAAAAGTACCGTCGGTAATGGTACCGGTACTTGCCTAAAATTGTAGTGTCACTACTGGTACCGATACAAAACAAAAAAAGTACCGAGTACCGACTCGGTACTCGGTACATGATTATGAATAAAATAAACTTGCTCAGTATTATTTATATTTATATTTTATTTTTTTGTTAACACACTGAGGGTCCAGACACCAGTCTTGTCAGCAGAGCCGGACCTGAGGAGAGATGAAAGGTGTTCTCAGACTACTGTCAGTCACATTAACTATGGGGTGACTAAACCATAAGATTTTGCGACCGTTCACTCCTTTACTTTCAATACATAGATCGCTATAAACTTTAACCGGCCACCGTAATTCACATTCTTATACACTTAGTTTAGTGTTTATCAAAATAAAGACAATTTTATGACTACATCGTGTCATTACATGCACAATAATCTGATTAATAATTACACAGTACACTATAGTTTTCTTTTCCAGTGTTGCCCTTAAGGAAAATGAGTACCTCAGAATGATAGTCACTGAGTCCTGCCCTTTTTGGTTTGGGCACGTCCTTCCCCAATGAAAACAGACGTTCCACAGCAGCACTGGATGGTATTGGCGTGTTATAAGTTACAAATAAGTCTCTGAAAACCTTGCAAGGAAAGCAGTCCTTGTTGATTTTATGTTTCTGGGGTTTCTCCAATAATTTATTCCTTTACTAGCTTTATCCCAGTCTCCCTTTTCTTCCTTCCGTTTACGTAGAGGGGTTCGAAAAACTCTTCCTTGACATCCTGCTCGTCATCATCATTACTGGTGCTGCTCTCCGCATCCCCTAGCTTGCTCTCCAGTAGTGACACCATCTTCACCCTCCTCCTCATTATCTCTATGTCGTAGGAGGCTGACTCAGGTAAACATGCCAACCACGACAGCTTGAATTGGGGATGAAAGGCAGCAGCAAGCAGGCAGTCAATGTCCTCGAAACAATGGCCGAACCTGCCTTCCACACCCCCAGTAGACTAGTGGAATATCTGGAAAATGTGGCTGTATAAAAATCCTCAGGCATTTTAGAGTCAAAGTTGTCAAATAGGCTTTCCTAGGGTGTTTTTTTGTGCTGAATCCATTTTTGCTGTTTGCCAAGCTGTATCTCGTGCGGTTTTGCTCCTAGCGGACAAAATCCAAGATGATCGCCATTTTTCTAGAAAATGCATATTTTGAAGAATTGCTTCAAAT